>NC_066628.1:20043416-20138265 GCF_025201925.1 Gopherus flavomarginatus
AAATCTGTGATTTCAGTTAAAAATATTGCTTAAGTGATTAGGAGTTAATAAACTTGGAAATAAAAATTTAAGCCACGGTGTGTGAAGATTCAGGTCTATCCCTGTGTTATAGCCAATTTTCAGTTGAATCATGAATTCTTCAAAGACTTGAGCTATGGGATTTCATCCCTATCAGCAATATGTTAGCCAGAGATTAATTTAAAAACAAAACAAAAATAGAAATCTTTTTCCAAAATACAATGATGTGAGCCACAAATATTCCACATTTGGGAATTATGAACAATAAAGCTTCAGTGACACACAATTATTCACATTGGTGATAAATTGGAATGAGGTCTTATGACATGATTAGGGAGCAAATTACTCTAGGAGAGAACTGGGAATAACAACATACAATCAGAAATGAGTGAATATTTGTATTCTTCAGAAAAGATTGGAACAAACATTACCTTCATGGCAAGATGTGTCAGTATGCGAGAAACATCATGCTGAAAAAGGACAGTTTTGGAGTCAAGTTGCAGAATATATTGCAATACACACAAGTGCAATGATTATATTGACTGTACCCAAATCAGACCATGAATTGGCTAGTGTGAATGTATAACACTGTCCTCTTCAGAATGGAATTTGTAGTGTTCAATTGCTTATCCAACACTCCAGTAGACCAATCAGAGGCTAATAGTTCTGGTACAAGATTATCTAATTTGTATAATTCCTGTGGCACTGAAGATCCACATGACCCTGAAACTTGTCAGGAATTTGGGAAGAAATTGTTTGTACTTTATAATCTCAGTTTCTAGCCTCAAAACTTGCATGCTCTGGGCTTTTCCAAGAAGCCTAAAGTAGTTTTCCAAATTCTTCTAGGAATTCAGTGGGATTTAGATATATATGGTATACATTACCCCCCTTTGAAAATCCCAGCCTAAATGTGTAAAGCACCTTGTTCACCTGCATTTTATCTAAGCGTTAATCGGGTAACATTATCAAAGACACCTAAATCACTTAAACACTTTTTAAAATGTTACATGAATTGATTATCCAGTGTTATTGGAGTGAGACTGGGTACAGGTGTGGTTGCTATTGAGGGCAACAGGAGGTTTCTTTGGAGAAAGTGCAAGCTCTGTCAACTATCCTGAGATTTTCAAAGTTGCTTAAGGGAATTGAATGGGACCTTGGTGTCTAAATCACTTAGGCAGCTCTGGCAATCTCAGCCGTAAACTTTATTCCTAGAATTAGTGAGTTATTACTTCACAATCGAAATAACGTTCACCCAGGAAACAAAAATTTGTTTTAGGATGAAAAGCGTTTTCTTTCTCCATGACTTTCCCTTTGAGACTAGAAGTTTGATTCTACTGACATTGCCTAGAAAAAAATGAAACACTAATTTTTCCTTGTCTGTTATGTTCCCCTCAGCAGTGGTGCCTTGGGAGACTGCACCTTCCCACAGAAGGATATATAATGAATCAGAGAAAACATTCTTCATTTGTCTCAGCATATGATGCACAGGACATCTTACCAGACATAACAGAGCCACGGTAGCCAATCTGGGCTATGATGTTCTATTTCCTATGCATATGGAAGTGCATGGATGTTGTGGGGAGAGAAGATGGACTGAATAACCTGGTTCCAGAAATGCTAAGTGAAGAAGTGACATCAGATTCAAGTTTGTGACTCACCCGCCTTAGAGGTAAATCTACCTTTTCCTGCCTCTACTCCTTGAATCTTGAGGTTTTAGAAGCAATGAAAGTTTGTTGGATTTCCATGAAATTAGTTACTTAAGGGGAAGATTGCAATGATCTCTCTTTAAACTCTCTACCCAAAGCAATATGACTGAATTTGGAAATATAAAATGCCTCACAGGTTACTGCTATCCTAGCTCCTTGTGTGGCCCCCATCGCCATAGTATCTGGGCACCTCACTGTTTTTAATGTATCTATCCTCCCAATGCCCCATGAAGTGCTATTATCCCAGCTTTACAGACAGGGACCTGACACCCACAGGTACAGATTTATAGAGGTGTTTCAGCACCTAAAGACACAGGCACTCATAGTGGGATTTGAAATTGATGGGCGTTAGGTACCGCCCCTACTCAGGCTCCAATGTGCATTTTTAGCTATCTACTGGCCTTTGGAAATCTGGAATGAAAATCACACAAGTAGTTTGTGATGCAGCAGAGAATTAAACCAACAGCTCCCAAGTACAAAGCGAGCTCTTCAAACACTGGAGCATCGTTCATCAAGCTTTGAGCTTCCCACCATACTACATACAGGATTGTACTCTTAATGGCAGCTCCCACCTCACTGGGATGTTGAAAACATTAATGAGATGAAGTTGGTAAAGCAGAGCTGATATTTGCTGCTGTGCTCAGCACTCAGGGTGCAGACATTGGCTCTAAGTAAGCTTGGCAGAATTTCTTTTTCTTTTGCCCTTTTGATGATTAATATTGGGATTTTAATCTTTATGATTATTCCTGATATTTAACAATTTCAATTTTTATAATTGCAGGAAATTCAGTGGTGGTAGGTTAGGTTCAGAGTTAGGGCAATGGGGCTGAGGGGGGCCCCCAGCAGTGACAACAGGGATACTGTTCGCTCCCTACTGGCTGAGGAGTCCAAGACACCAGGGTGAAAGGGGCAGGGAAGGCAACTTCTCTGGCCCAGTGGAGCAGAGTTCCATGGCCAGGTCTGCGAGAGTGCAGAAGGCTCTTGCACAGCCGTGGGGCTCATGACACCCAACCCTGCAGTGCAAGGCATGGGGGGAGGTTACACTAACGCCTGCTGTTACCGATCTTTCCTGTTGTTGATTTCAGTGTCTCAGCTGACATCGACGTTTACCAACGTCTATCGATTGAAATCGAATCCTGCAGAGCAGAGCTATAAGTGTCAAAGAAGGCTCAAGGCGTTACCAGTTCAAATCTCATTGAAATAGCTGGATCCCATCCTTGAAGTCAGTGGAGATTTTATCTTTGACTTCAGAGATAGAAGGCTTAGAATGAAAAGAATTATTCCCTGTTTGTAAAATTAACTCTGTGCATAGCTCTACGCAGGTCGTTACTTAGCAATTAATAAAGATTAGTAAATTGGTCCAATAAAAGATATTACCTCACCCACCTTTTTCTCTAAGGATTAATAATAGCAACAGAGATTGTGGCTCTCTCATCTGCCATGACTAATAAAAAGAGGGGAGGAGAGAAAGAATTAATATTATTAACCAATGTTAAAGAAGAAAAGAATAAGAAATAGAGCAAAAAAAAATTGTAATGGACTATTTTTGCATCAGAAAATGTCAATTCATTGAGATCAAAATTTCCCCTGGGTACATATCAATTTCTACAAAATTTTGTTTAGGAAAAAAGTTATTGTACATATTTTATAAAATAATATCAAATGAAATAAAATATAAAAATAAACTAGTATAAGATACATTTAACTTATAAAATAGGTTTCAAATAAAATACAATAAATATATAAAATAACATAAGTAATACAAAATAAAAATAGTCAAGAAATACAATTAAAAATACATAAATACATTTTTAAAAATATGAAATTGGAATGAAAACCAACATATGAAATCATGGTATAATCAATTAAATGGAAATTTGGGTTCCCCACCACTATCGTCATATGAAAATAACACATTGGATAAAATTAGAAATTGGTAAGGAACGTTTTTTCTTGCCATAGAGGATAAATTTCTACCTAAAATGGTGGTTTCTAGCTGGATGTTTGTTTGTTTTTTTGTTTTTGTTTCTTTTTAATGAAGATTGGGTCTCTGTGTAGAGTGACCCACTGCAAGACAATGAAATATTGTCCTAGGAAAGGACAGGTATTTGTCCATTTAGGATAAAAACTTTCAAAGGGTGGTTATAATTAGGCTGGCCATTTTCACTGCAATTCATTTGCAGTTGGCTGCCCAACCATTGCAATTCCCAGACTTATTTGCTTGGTTTGTTTCTTTGTTGTGGCTTCCCCTAAAATATAAAATCCTGACTCATTTCAGCAGTGGAACTCCAGCCTGTCCAAGGACACTGTTCTGCTTTGATAGACCAGGAAGTGAAATGTGTGACTATTTGAACCAATATCTATCTGTGTTTCTGTACTGTTGTACATGAGCCCCATCACCACAGTACTTCGGTGCTTGGTGTGATTTGTCAAGTTACTACACAGGTTTCCAGAGAGATTAACATTTTGTTTAACCTGCAGTCTGATCAGATATGAAATTTATCCCAGGTGTCAAGTGAGATGGCATTTTCCCCATTTCCCATCCCCTAGCCTCCACTTTCTATTCAGCTATTGTTCCAATAGCCAGCTGGGGGGACAATGAAAACAATGCTGATGTTTTATTGAGTGTATGTTCTTCATTTATATCCCAGAGTGAATTTCTTTCCCATAGACACAACCTACGATGAACCCAGGACAGAGAAATCAAACATCCATCACAGAATTCATCCTCCTGGGATTCAGCACTATCCCTGAACTGCAAATCCTTCTTTTCCTGCTGTTTCTAGTGATCTACATTGCAACCATGTCCGGGAACATCCTCATCGTGGTGCTTGTTGTGTTTGATTGTCACCTTCACACCCCCATGTATTTCTTTCTTGGGAACTTGTCCTGCCTGGAGACCTGCTACACTTCAACCATCCTGCCCAGCATGCTGGCCGGTCTTCTGAGTGGGGACAGAACAATTTCATTTAGTAGGTGTCTCACACAATATTATTTCTTTGCTTCTCTGGTTGCAACAGAATGCCTTCTCTTATCGGTGATGTCATATGATCGGTATTTAGCTATATGCAATCCAATGCACTATGCTGCCCATATGAGCAGCAGGTCTTGCCTCCAGTTTATAGGCGGCTCTTGGATAGGTGGCTTCCTATGTAGTGGCATAATAACATTGCCGATATCCCAATTAGCTTTCTGTGGTCCTAATGGTATTGACCATTTCTTTTGTGATCCTATCCCTCTAATAAACCTCTCCTGTAATAATCCTCAGCTGATGGAAATGTTGGCTTTCACTCTCAGCTTGATTTTCTTATTGGTCCCATTCCTACTTACCTTGATGTCCTACATCTGCATCATTGTGACCATCCTGAGAATCCCTTCCACCACTGGGAGACAAAAGGCCTTTTCCACCTGCTCCTCCCACCTCATTGTGGTGACCATGTATTATGGAACTCTGCTGATTGCTTATATGTTCCCAACAACCAGCACACTGAGAGACTTCAAGAAAGTTCTATCTTTCTTCTACACTGTCTTGACTCCCCTGGTGAATCCCCTCATCTACAGCTTGAGAAACAAAGAGGTCAAGGAGGCCCTGAGAAAAGCTAGCAGGAAATCAATGTTTGGACAATGCTAACCAATCAGTTTCCTTAGATTAAAATAAAATAGATATACCATAGGCTGGTTTAGGGCCTGAGTTGAAGCCTGCTATAGTCCAAGATCATGTTTCCATTAGCTTCACTGGGCTTCCTGTCGTGCTGTTACAGAGTCACAGCCATGGGAGAAAGTGGAGAGAGATAGGTCCTAAAAAGAATAGGGTCACAGGTTTTCATAGGTCTATGTAAGATGACACAGCTGAGTACTACTAGACAGGTGGGAGTTTTGAACTTGTGGCTGCTCCAAGTTCATACAATGAGGAGAGATTGTTCTCAGTGAGAGGGTGCGGGGATAATGGGCTAACTTGGAAATCAGAGCATCTGTTCCTTGTAGGATGAGAGACTTACACACACATGCACACAAAAATACATGATTCCTACATTAAAAAAATATAGTTAAAACATCACCATGAAATGCTAATGTTAGTAAATTGTATAATTAACTTTTGATTCTTATAGTGTATTTCACTCCCAGGCCTCCTTCAAAACAAACAGAAAAGCGAAAGGAAACCCCTCTAACCTGTGCCACAGAACACACGATTCCCATATAGTGCCCATCTATAAAAAGGGAAATAAGGACAATGGGGGAATTACAGATCAGTCAACTTAACTTCAGTACCCGGAAACATTATGGAGCATATAATTAAGCAATCAATTTTTAAGCACCTAGAAGATAATGAGGAGATAAGTAACAGTCATCATGGATTTGTCAAGAATAAATCATGTCAAACCAACCTGACAGCATCTGGTGACAGGGTAACAAACCTTGTGGATAGAGGAAAGTGGTACATGTGAGCTTTGATACTGTCTTGCATGACCTTCTCATAAACAAACTAGGAAAATACAACCTAGATGGAGCTACAATAAGGTGAATTCATAACTTGTTGGAAAACTGTTTCCAGAGAGTATTTATCAGTAGTTCAGTCATGCTGGAAGAGCATAATGAGTGGGGTCTGGATCCAGTTCTGTTCAATATCTTCACCAATAATTTAGATAATGGCAGAGAGAGTAGACATAAAGTTTATGGATGATACCAAGCTGGGAGGGGGGGGTTGAAAGGCAATGGGATTTAGGCTCCTATGTCACTTTTGATGATTGCTTAAGTTTTTTTGAAAATGTTTCCCTTATCTCAATGCCTCTGGACAAACTGGAGAAATGGTCTGAAGTAAATAGGATGAAATTCAATAAGGACAAATGCAAAGTACTCCACTTGCATACATACAAAATGGGAAATTACTGTCTAGGAAAGAGTACTGTGGAAAGAGATCTGGGGGTCACAAGCTAAATATGAGTCAGCAGTATAACGCTGTTGCAAAAAAAGCAAACATCATTCCGGGATGTATCATCAGAAGAGTTGTAAGCAAGACACACAAGAAGTAATTCTTCTGCTTTACTCCTCACTGATTAGGCCTCAACTGGAGTATTGTGTCCAGTTCTGGGTGCCACATTTCAGGAAAGATGTGGACAAATTGGAGAAAGTCCAGAGAAGAGCAACAAAAAGAATGAAAGGTCTAGAAAACATGACCTATGAGGAAAGATTGAAGAAATTGAGTTTGTTTAGTCTGGAGAAGAGAAGAATGAGAGGGGACATGATAACAGTTTTCAAGGACATAAAAGGTTGTTACAAGGAGGAGGGAGAAAAATTTGTTGTTCTTAACCTCTGAAGATAGGACAAGAAGCAACGGACTTAAATTGTGTCAAGGGAGGTTTAGGTTGGATATTAGAAAACTTCCTAACTGTCAGAGTGGTTAAACACTGGAATAAATTGCATAGGGAGGTTGTGGATTCTCCATCATTGGAGATTTTTAAGAGCAGGTTGTACAAAAACCTGTCAGGAATGGTCTAGATAGTACTTAGTCCTGCCTTGATGCAGGGGACTGGACTAGATGACCTCTTGAGCTCCCTTCCAGTTCTATGATTCTATGATGCAAAATTAGAGTGGAGACCTTGTGTAAGTGAGTCCCTGTGAAAATACATAAGTATACTCATGGCTTTGAAACTACGGTAATCCTGGAAAACTGTCTTTTGCACTCATAGAATCATAGAGTAGGACTGGAAGGGACCTCAATCGATCATGAAGTCCAATTCTCTGCACTCAAGGTAGGACTACATAATTACTAGATAAGTCCTGACAGGTGTTTGTCTAATCTGTTCTTAAAAACCTTCAATGAAGGAGATTCCACAACCTCTCTAGGCAATTTATTCCAGTGCTTAACCACTGTGATAGTTACGAAGTTTTTCCTAGTGTCCAAACTAAACCTCCCTTGCTGCAATTTAAGTCCATTGCTCCTTGTCCTGTCCTCAGAGATTAAGGAGGACAAATTTTCTTCCTCCTCCTTGTAACACCTTTTATGTATTTAAAACTGTTATCATGTCCCCCCTTAGTTTTCTCTTCTTCAGACTAAATAAACCCAGTTTTTTCAATCTTCCCTCATAGGTCATGTTTCCTAGAACTTTCATTCTTTTTGTTTCTCTCCTATAGACTTTCTCCAATTTTTCCACATCTTTCCTGAAATGGGGCACCCAGAAATGGACACAGTACTCCAGTTGAGGCCTTATCACTGTGGAGAAGAGTGGAAGAATTTCTTCTCACATAGTGCTTACAACTGTCCTGCTGATACATCCCAGAATGATGTTCGGGTTGTTTTTGATGGTGTTACACTGTTGACTCATATTTAACTTCTGATGCATTATAACTCCTAGATCCCTTTCTGCAGTACTCCTATCAGGGAAGTCAATTACCTTTATGTTTGTGTAAAATTGATTATTCCTTCCTAAGTGGAGTTCTTTGCATTTGCCCTTATTGAATTTCATCCTATGTACTTCAGACCATTTCTCCAGTTTGAATTTTAATCCTATCCTCTAAAGCACTTGCAACCCTTTCCAGCTTGGTATCGTCCGCAAACTTTATAAGTATACTCTGTATGCCAGTATCTAAATCATTGATGAAGATAGTGAATGGAATCCACTCAAGGACCTATCTCTGTGGAGCTCCACTCAATATGCTCTTCCAGCTTGAGTACGCACTGATTATCACTGATGATTACTCTCTGGAAAAGGTTTTTCAACCAGTTACGAACCCATCTTATATTACCTCTATCCAGTTTGTTTCTGCATTACAATGGAATGCTGATAATCTATTCTAATCTACCAAGTTAAAACCGGCCGACTGATGGAAAGAGAGGCCAGAGTGAATAATTCACAGTTTAGACAGTTGGGGGGCATCTACACTGCAGCCGGGGGTGTGAATAGCAACTCCTGTAGATGTAGCCACAGTAACTGTACTCTAGCTAGCTCACTAAAAATAGAAGCTAGAAAACAGTGGTAACCAGCTTCTGCGCCGGCTGTACAAGCAGAATGAACCCTGGGCCAAGGGGCATTGGGGGCAGCAGAGCATGAGGTATGGGAAAGGGGCAGCTCTGCTCTATCATGGATAATAGAGATAGCAGAGGGTGAAGGCTGGGAAAGGGGTGGCTATACTGGAAAATGGGCATTACCGAAAGTCAAGGTTAAGGTGACTAATTTTTAATGCATCCTTTCTAATGATCTCTAGATGGCAGCTGTTCATATGGAATGGCAAATAGTCAGTAACTGTTAAATCCATGACTTTACTTAAAAATTATTGTTTAAGTCATTAAGGGTCAATAATCTTGGAATTAAAAATTTAAGCCACGATTTGTGAAGATTCTAGTCTATCGTTCTGTTATATCCAATTTTCTGTTTAGATATTGTGACAAAGTTCCTCCTCTACCTTGGTGGGTCCTGCACTTATTGGCAGATTTACTCACTTCAGTGATCTTTCCCACAGTCTGGGTCAACTCCTCCTGTGTCTGATCAGGAGTTGGGAGGTTTGGGGGGAACCCGGGCCTGCCCTCCACTCCGGGTTCCAGCCCAGGGCTCTGTGGATTGCAACTGTCTATAGTGCCTCCTGTAACAGCTGCATGACAGCTACAACTCCCTGGGCTACTTCCCCATGGCCTCCTCCAAACACCTTCTTTATCCTCACCACAGGACCTTCCTCCTGGTGTCTGATAACGCTTGTACTCCTTAATCCTCCAGCAGCACACCCTCTCACTCTCAGCTCCTGGTGCCTCTTGCTCCCAGCTCCTCACACACACTTCCTCTCCTTTGGCTCCCACCCCCGCCTAACTGGAGTGAGCTCCTTTTTCAACCCAGGTGCCCTGATTTGCCTGCCTTGATTGGCTACAGGTGTTCTAATCAGCCTGTCTGCCTTAATTGGTTCTTGCAGGTTCCTGATTACTCTAGTGCAGCCCCTGCTCTGGTCACTTAGGGAACAGAAAACTACTCATCCAGTGACCAGTATATTTGCCCTCTACCAGACTCCTGTACCCCACTGGTCTGGGTCTGTCACAATAAGTATTCTTCAAAGAGTTACGCAATGGGATTTCATCAATGTCTGCAATAGTTTTGCCAGAGATTAATTAAAAAACAAAACAAAACAAGAAACCTCTTTTTTCCAAAATATGAGCCAAAATGTGAGCCACAAATAGTCCACATTTGGGCATTATGAACAACAAAACTTTGGTGCCACATAATTATTCACACTGGTTATAAACTGGACTGAGACCTTATGACATGGTAGGGAGCAAATTATGCTAGAAGACTGAGAATAACAATCTGATAGTTTGCTTTACGTTCAGAAATAAGTGGATATTCGTATTCTTCTGTAAAGGCTGGAGCAAACCTTTCCTTCGGGACAAGAAGTCAAGTTGCAGAATATATTGCAATACACATAACTGAAATGATTATATTGACTGTACCCAAATCGACCATGAATTGTCTAATGTCAACATATCACACTGTCCTCCAGGATAGAATCTGTACTGTTCGGTTGCTTATCAAACATTCCAACAGACCAATTAGAGGCCTACAGTTCTGGTGCAAGATTATCTAATTTGTACAATTCCTGTGGCACTGAAGAGCCACATAACCCTGAAACTTGTCAGGGATTTGGGAACAAACTATTTTCACTTTATAAGCTCGGGTCTCTGACCTCCATGCTTCCATGGTCTGGGCTTTCCCAAGAAGCCTAAGGGAGTTAGGTGCCAAACTCTCACAGCAATTCCGTGGGAGTTGGATGTTTATTGTGTACATTACCAGCTTTTGAAAATCCCAACCTAAATGTGTAAAACACCTTGTTGCATCTGCATTTTATTTGAGCAGCAGCCGGCACTTCCTCGTTTCAGAAATGACTGACCAGGAGGCATTGAGATAAGGGAAACATTTTCAAAAAAACTTAAGCAATCATCAAAAGTGACATAGGAGCCTAAATCCCATTGCCTTTCAGTGAGATTTAGGCTGCTAAGCCTTCGTAACTAAGATACTTTTGGAAATGGGATGTAGGCTCCTAAATCTCTTAGACATTTTTTAAAATGTTACCTGAACAGATTGAATGAGCTTATTGGATGGGGATTGGGTGCATGTGTGCTTTCTTTGAAGGGCAACCAGAAGTTTGGTTGGAGAAAATGAAAGATCAGCTAATGCTTTGCTGAGATTTAAAAAACTTTCTAAGGGAAATGGATGGGAATTCATGTCTAAATCAGTTAAGCGGCTCTAAAAATCTCAGGTGTAAATTTTATTTCTAAGGTTAATGCATTATTTCTTGACAGTCAACGTATCATTCACCCAATAAAGAAAGAGATTTGTTTTAGCATTAGAAGTTTCTTCCCTCTCCAGGACTTTCCCTTTGAGATTAGAAGTTTTACTCTACTGACATAGTATTTGGTTTATTTTTAGACAAACTTTCCCTTACTTGTTACATTCCCCAGAACAGATGTGCCTTGGGAGACTGAACCTTCCAACAGAAGGATATATAATGTATCACAAAAGACTTTCCCCACTTGGTGGAGGGCATGAGGCACAGGGCACGTTACCAGACATGACAATAGTGCCTCGGTAGCTATTCTGAGATATGACATTCTATGTACTGGGAACATGGAAGTACGTGGATGCAGTGGGAAGAGAAGATGAACTGAATAACCTGGATCCTGTACCTGATATGCTAAGTGAGGAGGTGACAACAGAGACTCCAGCTGCTGATAGACCTGCCTTAGAGGTAACAACCTTTTCCTTCCTTCTCCTTTCAGCTCAAGGTTTGGGAATCCAAGGGGAACTGAGCAATGATCTCTCCTGAAGTCCCAACCCAAAGCAAAATGGCAGAATTTGGACAAAGAAAAGACCTGTCAGGTCACTGCTATCCTAGCTCCTTATTTTCCCCTCATCACCATATATCTGGGCACCTCACTGTACTGAATGTATCTATTCTCCCACAACCTCTGCAAGAATCTATTATCCCTGCTTTCCAGATGGGGACCTAACACACAGAGGGACAGATTTATAGAAGTGTTTCAGTACCTAAAGATACAGAGACAGTCCTAGTGGGCATTAGGTACCGCACCTACTCAGGCATCAACCACATTTTTAGGTACCTACCGGCTTTTGGAAATTTGGCCTGACAGTCACAGAAGGAGTTTGACAAAGGAGGGAATTGAAGTAACATCTGACAAGTCCAAGGTGAACTCTTCAAACACTGGAGCATCCTTCATTCCATTTTAAGCTTTCCTCCGGGCTACACACAACACACAAGATTTTACTTTTCTTTCTGGCACAGACCTCACTGGGGCATTGAGAGGATTAGTGAGATGATGTGGGTACAACAGAGCTGATATTTGCTGCTGTACTCAATGCTAAGATAGCGGACACTGGCTATATACAAGCTTGGAAGAATTCAATTTTATTTGTGCAATTTTGACCAATATAGTTTTATATTTTTAAGTTTCTTTGTGATTTTTAACTATTTTAGTTTTTATAGTTGCGGTAAACTCAGAGGGGGCAGAGTTAGGATCAGGGTTAGGGCAATGGGGTTGTGGGGGACTCCCTGCAGTGACAACGGAGGTACAGGTGGCTCCCTACATGGACGATGGGCCCAAGACACCATGGTGCAAGGTGCAGGGAAGATGACTGCTATGACCCAGCAGAGCAGAGATCTGTGACCAGGGCTGCAAGGAGGAGGAGAACGATGAGCCACGGGCCATAGCAGAGACCACCCCATGGTTGAATGGCTCCATCTATGGGTAGAAGCCATCCAGTAGTGGAGTGGCCTCTCCCATCACCAGGGACTAATCCGCATCCTTGCAGACCAGGCTGTGGCTGTAGGTTCTTTCACTCCAGGACCACAGCCTGCCCTGCCCCTTGCACCTGTAGGGATGGCTCTCACCATTCTGTGAGAGCTGCGGGGAGAGGGATCCCTGCATGGCTTTGGGACCACTGACACCCATCCCTGCTGGCGCACGGCACGGGGTGAGGCTGCTCTAATGCTGTCCGTGACCAATATTTGCTGCTGTTGGTTTCAGTGTCTCAGCTGATAGCAATGTTTACCAACATCTATCCACTGAAACCAAACCCTGCCGAGTCATGAACTCTATAATTTCATGATCAGTTTCACCCAAGCTGCCTTCCACTTTCAAATTCTCAGCCAGTTCCTCCCTATTTATCAAAATCAAATCTGCAACAGCCTCTCCCCCTATTAGGTTTCTCCACCTTCTGAAATTAAAAATTACCTCCAATTTGGCAGATTTGAAAAAATGGCAGATAGGACAACCAAAAAAGAGAGAGAGAATTAATATTTTAACCAAATAAAGGGAAAAAAGAATAAAATGCAGAGCTGATAAGAAATTCTGTTGGAATATTGTTCCATCAGAAAATACCAATTCATCAAGATCAAAATATTACATGGAAGCCAATTTATTTCTGCAACATTTTGTTAGGGGGAAAAAAAGTTTTTATATATTGTTTTGTAAATGAAATAAAATAAAATTTAAATAATTTTAAAATATACTCATAAAATATAATAAATAAGAAAAAACATAAGTAATCTAAAATAAAAATAGCCTAGAAATAAAATTAATAATACAGACATTTTTTAAAAGTCAAAATTGGCATGAAAGCCAACATTTGACTTCACGGAATTGCCCATGAAATGGAAATTTGGGTTCCTCACTGCTCTACTAATATGAAAATATAATATTTCTTACAAATTTCCAATAGAAATCTTTATGCAAGAGAGGGTAAATTTTTAACAAAATTGATGGATTCTAGCTTTGAAAGGAGATTGGGTAGCTGTATGACCAGCAGTAATGAGGCCTAACCATAAGGTTTTTCAAATTTAATTCCTTTTTGCATAAGATGGTCACCTGGCTGGGTCTCTGTATGTGGAGTGGCCACATGAGCTATTGTCATAAGGAAGGACAGGTGTTTCTGCATAAAAATTTCAAAGGGCGCTAATAGACTTAGGCTGCCAATTCCCCCTGCAATTCACTTGCAGTTGGCTGCCCACCCATTGCAATTCCCAGCCCTGTTTGCTTGGTTTGTTTCTTTGTTGTGGCTTCCCCTAAAATATAAAATCCTGACCCATTTCAGCAGTGGAACTCCAGACTATTTTGTTCTGCTTTTAGACACCAGGCAGTAATTATTTGAACCAATATCTACCTAATGTGTCTCATCTATCTGTGTTTCCGTGATGCTGTGGCTGAGCCCCTAAACCATTGTATCTGAGTGCTTGGTGCCATCTGTCGAAGTACTACACAGGTTTCCAGAGAAATTAACATATGGTTTAACCTGCAGTTTGCTCAGATATGAAATCTGTCCCAGGGATCAAGAGAGATGGCATTTCCCCTCCCCTGTCTTCTACTCTCAACTCAGCTATTTTTTCAGTAGCCAGCAGAGGGAGACGATGAAAACAATGCTGATATTCATTTAGTGAATTTTGTTCATATATCTCACAGAGTTAATTTCGTACCCATAGACACACCTCATGGCAAGCCCAGAACTGGGAAATGAAACATCCATCACAGAATTCATCCTCCTGGGATTTGGGACTCTCCCTGAATGGCAAATCCTTCTTTTCCTGCTGTTTCTTGTGATCTACATTGCAACCATGGCTGAGAACATTCTCATTGTGACCTTACTTGTGACTGATCAGCACCTTCACACCCCCATGTACTTCTTCCTGGGAAACTTGTCCTGCTTCGAGACCTTCTACACCTCCACCATCCTACCTAGGATGCTGGCCAGTCTCCTGACTGAGGACAAGACTGTTTCATTTAGTGAGTGTCTCACACAATATTATTTCTTTAGTTCTCTGGGAGGTATGGAATGCCTTCTCTTATCAGTGATGTCTTATGATCGGTATTTAGCGATATGCAATCCAATGCACTATGCAACCCGTATGAGTGGCAGGTTATACCTCCAGCTTGCAGGTGGCTCTTGGGAAGTGGCTTCCTTTGTAGTGGTATAATAACATTGCCGATATCCCAGTTAACTTTCTGTGGCTCCAGATATATTGACCATTTCTTTTGCGATCTTATCCCTCTGAAAAATCTCTCCTGCAATGATCCTCAGCTGATGGAAATGTTGGCTTTAACACTATGCTTGATTTTCTTACTGGTCCCATTCCTACTTACCTTGATGTCTTACATCTGCATCATTTCAACCATCCTGAGAATCCCTTCCAACACTGGGAAGCAAAAGGCCTTTTCTACCTGCTCCTCCCACCTCATTGTGGTGACCATGTGTCATAAACAGATAGCTAAGGGTTAATGTCTCTTTCACCTGAAAAAAAAAAGTAACCTGAAGCACCTGACCAGAGGACCAATCAGGAAACAGGATTTTTTCAACTCTGGGTGGAGGGAAGTTTGTGTCTGAGTTCTTTGTCTTCTGTCTGCCTGTATGCTCTCTCGGATGAGAAGTGATTTCTGTTTCCTGCTTTCTAATCTTCTGTTTCCCAGTTGTAAGTACCAAAGATCAGATAGGGATTTATATGTTCTTTTGTATTTACATGTCTATAGTTGCTGGAGTGCTTTAAATTGTATTCTTTTTGGATAAGGCTGTTTATTCAATATTCTTTTAAGCAATTGACCCTGTATTTGTCACCTTAATACAGAGAGACCATTTGTATGTATTTTTCTTTCTTTTTTTATATAAAGCTTTCTTTTAAGACCTGTCGGAGTTTTTCTTTAGTGAGGAACTCCAGGGAATTGGGTCTGCAGCTCACCAGGGAATTGGTGGGAGGAAGAAGTCAGGGGGAGATCTGTGGGTGTTAGATTTACTAGCCTGACTTTGCATTCCCTCTGGGTGAAGAGGGAAGTGCTTTTGTTTCCAGGACTGGAATTAGAGAGGGTGGACTCCCTCTGCTTAGATTCACGGAGGTTGCTTCTGTGTATCTCTCCAGGAACACCTGGAGGGGGGGGAAGGGAAAAGGTTTATTTCCCTTTGTTATGAGACTCAAGGGATTTGGGTCTTGGGGTCCCCAGGGAAGGTTTTTAGGGAGACCAGAGTGCCCCAAAACACTCTAATTTTTTGGGTGGTGGCAGCAGTACCAGGTCCAAGCTGGCAACTAAGCTTGGAGGTTTTCATGCTAACCCCCATATTTTGGATGCTAAGGTCCAAATTTGGGACTAGGTTACTGACACCATGTATTATGAAACTCTACTGATTGTCTATATGTTCCCAACAACCAAACAGACTTAGTGACTTCAAGAAAGTTCTCTCTGTCTTCTACACTGTCCTGACTCCCCTGGTCAATCCCATCATCTACAGCCTGAGAAATAAAGAGTTCAAGGAGGCCCTGAGGAAAACTTGCAGGAAGTGCAGGTTTGGACAATGCTAGCTGATCTGTTTCCTTAAGTTAAAATGAAATAGATATAACATGGAGCGATTTGGGGTCAGTATCAAAGCCTACTAAAGCAGGTCATGCTTCCATTGATTTCTTGTCATGCTTATGTAGAGTCACAGCCCTGGGAGAAATGGAGGTGCATAGACCTTTTAAAAGCCTGTTACCCTGTTCTTTTTAGGATCGATATCAGATGCTACTAGTGGTTACTACTGGGCTGGTGGGAGACTTGAACTGGTGGCTGATCGAAGTTCAGGCAATGCAGGGAGATTTTGTTCAGGGAGACAGTGCAGGATAAATGGACTGAGTTGGAATGCTGAGCATCCATCCCTTGTAGGGTGAGATACACCCAGACACACACAACACCTACATTATAAAAATGCAAGATTGCAACATCACCATGGAACTCCAATGACAGGAAATTGTACAATTAACTTCTTCTTATTATTCTTTATTTCAGCCCCAGGATTCTTTCCAAACGGATAGGAAAACAAAAGGAAACCCTCCAACCTGTGCCACGGAACACAGGACACCAGCCCAGACCTCTTATTTGCCAATTTTCAAAAATGACTTAGGGCTAGATTTCTAAAGGTATTTAGGTGTCTGACACATGAGCCAGGCAGGGGAACATCTACCTTCCCCAAATTTCTGCATTTTTCTGGGGCTATGGCGTGCGGATGCGTGTGAGGCTGCAGAGGGCATGTTGAAAGGCAGAAACATTGGGACTTATGACACTTTTAAAGTAAAAATTTAGGTGCCTACAAGGTTTCCCGGCAGCTGAGCAGGGTTTTGTGAATCCCAGGGGGCTGGATTCTGGGATTCAGGTGCCTAAAATGGAAGCTTTGTGACTCTAGCCCTGTTCCACATCCTTATCCTCACGTTATAGCTGGGAAACGAAGGCAGAAAGAGGTGACGTTACCTGCCCAGACTCACTCAGTGGGCTAATGGTGGGGAAATGCATAGAAATCAGTTATCTAGAGCCCTAATCCAATGCACTGCGCCACTGTGTCCAGTTGTATTTGGAAATGGCACCTAAGGGTGTTGGCTGCTGAAGGAATAGTAATCCACACCATGTAGAGTCAAGCACAGGAGTTTGTTACACACAGCGCTGGTGGAGCTTATCAGGCTCAGAGACACTACAGAACAATTAATTACAATAGATTATATAAGGTGCTCATTGGAAGGAGAGAAACGACTAGGGATGGGTTTTCCCAAGCCCCTGAATAGATTCTAGCAGAAAGACAAGATAAACATGATAAGCCAATGGTGTAAAAGATTACATAATGGCTCCATCCATGGCCCAAGTTAACATATTGCTAACACACAGATAATTACCCCCAAACTATGTCTATTAAAGTGTATAGGTCAAATCCTAATTTTGGGGTCTAGGGGAATGAGGTAGCAGCTCTCCTGGTTGACCAACAGGTAGATTCCTGGAAATTCAAAGCAAAAAAGCAGTAATTAGTATTTAACAATAACAATTGTTTATACATTTACCCTTGCATTTCTGTGGGCTAGGATTGGCATCCATCTGTGAGGAGAAGGTGTCATAACTTATGTTAATTATATTAGGTCTTTCCCTGAACTCTGTCTGGGATCTGAGGGGTATTGTACCACTATCTCCACCTTGCATTAGGGAGTAACCATGAGGCCTTTCTCAGCGCTTCATGTGTCTATAACTTGCAATAAGGAGGCCCAGTTACATTCGGAGTTATGCTGACTCTGCTCACTGACTTGAAACACACAAGGTTATCTATTTACCCCAGCTTTCTCTTAGCTACGTACTGTTCTTTGTTAGCTAGTCTTCATCCGGGCCTATATGAAAAGTTCTTAGCAGAAATTGTAGTTAAGATTTTACATCCACAGCAAATGGATTTTGGCCCTTCAGGTGCCCAACTCCCATTCACTGTCCATAGGATTTGGGTGTTTAACATGACCTCTTATGGGAAAACACAACCTATATATTTATAGCCAAACCACTCTCCTGAGAATTCATTCCACAGCCAGGGGATGTTTCCACCAGTTCTTTCTCATGTTTTACCATTTTTTTGGCTACCCTAATAATTGTGTCTCTGTTACTAAAAGCATCATGCAATAAAAGAACCAAACTAACTCTTCTCATTCTGTCGTCTTTGTTGTCATACCTCCCGTTATCTACCCACATCATAATCAGTGTGAGGAATACATGTGTCAAGGCTTGGCTACACATAAAAGTTGCACCACTTTAACTGTACCAGCATATCCCTGCCTCTGACAGGGCCACATGCCCTTGGGCTGGAGAGCCTGGGGCCAACCAGCCCTGATTAGAGATGGAATTCCTGAGGGGAATCAGCCAATGTTCAATAAAAGGCAGAAAGGAGCTAGAGCAGTGGCTCTCATCCAGAGTATGTATATCTCTGGGGGCACACAAAGGTCTTCCAGGTAGTAAATCAACTCATTTAGATATTTGCCTAGTTTTACAGCATGCTACATAAAAAGCACTTGCAAAGTCAGTACAAACTAAAATTTCATACAGACCAAATGAGAAAGGAAGCAATTTCTCAGTACTAGAGCTCTGTGACACATTTGTATTTTTATGTCTGATTTTGTGCATAAGTAGTTTTTGAGTGAGGTGAAACTTGGGGTGAGCAAGAAAAATCAAACTCATGAAAGGGGTACAGTAGTCTAGAAAGGTTGAGAGCCACTGGGCAAGAGTAAGGCCTTGTCTATACTACATAGTTTCATAGATAAAAGGCAGCTTTTTGCCAACAAAACAGTGGTGGTGTGCACACTGTAATGCCTCTCCCACTGACATAAACTCTTCTGCTTTGCCAAGAAAATAAATCACTTCAGGGAGAAATGATGTAGTTACAGCGACACAGTGTCAGCATAGACATTTCCTTCAGGGCAAGAAGTGACAGTATGTCAAGCTTCATGCTAAAAAATGACAGTTTGGGAGTCTAGTTGTAGAATGTATTGCAATACACACAAGTGCAATGATTGTATTGACTGTACCCAAATCAGACCATGAGTTGACTAGTGTGAATGGATGATACTGTCTTTTATGGGATGGAATATGTGCTGTTCTGCTGTTTATCAAATTCTCTAACAGACCAATTAGAGGCCTCTAATTCTGGTACAAGATTATCTAATATGTAGAATTGTTGTGGCACTGAAGATCCACATGACCCATAAACTTGTCAGGGATTTGGGAAGATACTATTTGCACTTTATAATCTCAGATCTCTGACTTTCATGTTTCCATAGTCTGGACATTTCCAAGAAGCCTAAGGAAGTTAGGTGCCGAACCCTCATAGCAACGTCATGAGAATTGGATGTTTATTGTGTACAATTACTCCAGCCTAAATGAGTGAAGCACGTTGTTGTCTCTTCATTTTATCTCAGTAACAATCCGGTAACATTTTCAAAAACACTTAAGCGAACATCAAAAGTGATTTAGGAGCCTAAGATCTGTTGACCTTCAGTGAAGATCTAAGCTGCTAAGATTTAGAAACTAAGAAACTTTTGAAAATGGGATTTAGACTCCTAAATCACTGAGATGATTTTTAAAATGTTACCTGAACTGATTCATAGATTCATAGACTCATAGGTCAGAAGGAACCAACATGATCATCTAGTCTGACCTCCTGCACAAGGCAGGCCACAGAACCCTACCCATCCACTTTTATACAACCCCTAATCCAGGACTGAGTTATTGAAATCCTCAAAACTGGTTTGAAGACCTCAAACTGCAGAGAATCCACCAGCAAGCGACCTGTGCCCCACGCTGCAGAGGAAGGCGAAAAACCTCCAGGGCCCCTGCCAATCCGCCCTGGAGGAAAATTCCTTCCCGACCCCAAATATGGCGATCAGCTAAACCCTGAGCATGTGGGCAAGACTCACCAGCCAGCACCCAAGAAGGAAATCTCTGCAGTAACTCAGTTCCCATCCCATCCAACATCTCCCCGCAGACCATTGAGCAGACTTATCTGGTGATAATCCAGATCAATTGCCCAAATTAAACTATCCTATCATAACATCCCCTCCATATACTTATCAAGCTTAGTCTTGAAGCCAGATAAGTCTTTTGCCCCCACTACTTCCCTCGGAAGGCTGTTCCAAAACTTCACTCCCCTAATGGTTAGAAACCTTCATCTGATTTCAGGTCTAAACTTCCTAATATCCAGTTTGTACCCATTCGTCCTCGTGCCTACATTAGAACTAAACTTAAATAATTCCTCTCCCTCCCTAACGTTAATGCCCCTGATATATTTATATAGAGCAAGCATATCCCCCCGCAGCCTTCTTTTGAGTAAGCTTATTGGATGGGGATTGGGTACCTGTGTTTCATGCTTTTGAGGGAAAGAGGAGATTTGTTTAGAGAAAGTGCAAGCTCAGCTAACTATGCTGAGATTTCCAAAGCGGCCTCAGGGAATTGAATGGGAACTCAGAGTCTAAACCTAGGCAGCTCTGAATATCTCAGATTTAAAATCTAGAATTCATGCATTATTTCTTGACAATCACCATAGCATTCACCCAATAAAAAGAGAGATTTGTTTTAGGATTAGAAGTTTCTTCCCTTTCCAGGACTTTTCCCTTTGAGATTAGAAGTTTGACTCCACCGATATTTTCTAAAAATAAACCAAATATCAACTTTTCCTTGGTTGTTACATTCCCCACAGCAGAGGTGTCTCAGGAGACCGCACCTTGTCACAGAAGGTTATATAACGAATTGGAGAAGACGTTCCCCATTTGGCGGAGGGTATGATGCACAGGGCAAGTTACTAGACATGGCAACGGAGCCCCAGTCGCTTTTCTAGGTTATGACATTCTATTTACTGGGTAAATGAAAGTACGTGGATGTGATGGGAGGCAAAGATGGACTGAATAACCTGGATCCTGGTCTCTGAAACGATGAGTGAGAAGATGACAATAGAGATTCTGGCTTGTGACTGACCTACCTTAAAGGTAAATCAGTCTTTTCCTCCCTGCTTCTTGAAGCTCGAGGTTTTTGAAGCAATATAATTGTGCTAGATAATGGATTCCATGGGAATCCAAGGGAAAATAGGCAATGATCTCTCTCAAACTCCCAACTCAAAGCATAATAATATATTTTAGAAAAAGGAAAGATCTGTCAGGTTCCTGCTATCCTAGCTTCTTACCTGGCCCCCATCACCGTGGCATCTGGCACCTTACTGTCTTTAATGTCTCTATCCTTCCATCACCCTGTGAGGTGCTATTATCCCTGCTTTAAAGATGGTGACCTGACACACAGAAGGACAGATGTATAGAGGTGTTTCAGCACCCAAAGACACACACCCCCCCGCCAAGTGGGATTTGTAATTGATGGGTGTTAGGTGCCGCATTTACTACTCAAGCACCAATAAGCATTTTTTGTACCTAGAGAGCTTCCATAATTTGGCCTGTAAGTCACATGAGGAGTTTACAACTAGGGAGGGAATTGAACTAACATTGGCCAAGTTCAAGACGAGCTCCTCAAACTCTGGAACATCCTTTATTCCACTTTAAGTTTCCCTCCATGCATAGGATTTTACTTTTCTTTCTGGCACAGACCTCGCTGGGGCATGGAGAGGGTCAGAGAGATGTTTTGGGTGGAGCATAGCTTATATTTCCTGCTGTGCTCAGTGCTAGGAAAGGAGACATTGGCAATAAATTCACTTGGCAGAATCCATTCCCACTCCGCCCGCCTCCCATTTTTCATGACTAATGTTGATTTTTATTAACACCCCTCCCTCATTTTAAACTATTTGAATTTTTACTGTTGCAGGAAATTCAGCAGTAGGTGGGGGCGGGGTCAGGGTTCAGGCAGCGCTTACAGCCGGGCTGCAGGGGCTCCCAGCATTGACCAATAGGATATTGATGGCTCCTTGCACCACCAAGAGTTGGTCAGATTACCGAGTGCTACTTTAAAAAGTGATTTACAATGTGTTACTTTTCGGGGATACAATGTGTTACTTTTCGGGGATACACATTAATCATTTTAAGGTTCAGAGCACAGTGCAAACAAACACTATCAGGCTCAGCACACTACAGCAACACACATTACTGTGCCTCAGTGTTAAAATGCTCCTTCCAGGCATCCCTCAGCCAAATAGCCCCCTCTCTGAGCCCCTCTTATAGACTTCAAAAACAGCGAGGAGTCCTTGTGGCACCTTAGAGACTAACAAATTTATTTGGGCATAAGCTTTCATGGGCTAGAACCCAGTTCATCGGATGCATGGAATGAAAACACAGGAGCAGGTAAAAATACATGAAAGGATGGGGAAAACCTATACTTATACTAGAAACTTGTCAGGGATTTGGGTAGAAACTTTGCACTTTATAATTTTCATGCTTTCATGGTCTGGGCTTTTCCAAGAAGCCTAAGGGAGTTAGGTGCCAAACTCTCATAGCAATGTCATGAGAGTTCGATGTTTATTGTGAACATTACCACTTTCTAAATCCCTAAAGTCTAAATGAGTGAAGCACATTGTTGTCCCTGCATTTTATCTGAGTAACAATCCAGCAACATTTTCAAAAACACTTAAGCAAACATCAAAAGTGAGCTAGGAGCCTAAGACCTGTTGACCTTCAGTGAAGACCTAAGCTGCTAAGCCCAAGAAACTTTTGAAAATGAGATTTAGGCTCCGAAATCACTTAGACACTTTTTAAAGTGTTACCTGAACTGATTGAGTAGGCTTATTGGATGGGGACTGGGTACCTGTGTTTCGTGCTTTTGAGGGAAAGAGGAGGTTTGTTTAGAGAAAGTGCAAGCTCAGCTAACTATGCTGAAATATCCAAAGCTGCCTCAGGGAATTAGATGGGAACTCAGAGTCTAAATCACTCAGGCAGCTCTGAATATCTCAGATGTAAAATCTAGAATTCATGCATTATTTCTTGACAGTCACCATAGCATTCACTCAATAAAAAGAGAGATTTGTTTTAGGATTAGAAGTTTCTTCCCTCTCCAGGACTTTCCCTTTGAGACTAGAAGTTTGACTCTACTGATGTTTTCTAAAAGTAAACCAAAGATCAACTTTTCCTTGCTTGTTACATTCTCCACAGCAGAGGTGCCTCAGGAGATTGCACCTTCCCACAGAAGGCTATATAACAAATCAGAGAAGATTTTTCCCATTTGGCGGAGGGTATGATGCACAGGGCAAGTTACAGATATGGCAACGGAGCCCCAGTAGCTTTTCTAGGTTATGACGTTCTATTTACTTGGTAAATGAAAGAACGTGGATGCGGTGGGAGGCAAAGATGGACTGAATAACCTGGATCCTGGTCTCTGAAATGGTGAGTGAGTAGGTGATAACAGAGATTATGGCTTGTGACTGACCCACCTTAAAGGTAAACCAGCCTTTTCCTCCCTGCTTCTTGAAGCTCGAGGTTTTTGAAGCAATATAATTGTGTTAGATAACTGATTCCATGGGAATCCAAGGGGAACTGAGCAATGATCTCTCGCAAACTCCCAACCCAAAGCAAAACAACAGAATTTGGAAAAAGGAAAGATCTGTCAGGTCACTGCTATCTTAGTTCCTTATCTGGCCCCCATCACCATGGTATCTGGGCACCTCACTCTACTGAATGTATCCATCCTCCCATTGTCCCATGACATGCTACTATTCCTGCTTTACAAACGGGGACCTGATGCCCAGAGGGGCAGATTTATAGAGGTGTTTGAGCACCTAAAGACAGAGACACCTATAGTGGGATTTGAAATCCATGGGTGTTAGGTACTGTACCTACTCAGGCACCATTGTATATTTTTAAGTACCTGCAGAGCTTTTGAAATCTGGCCCGAAGGTCACACAAAGAGTTTGTGAAAAAGAAAGGAGTTGAACCAACATCTCCCAAGTCAAACTCGTCAAACACTGGGGTATCCCACATTTCACTTGAAGCTTTCCTAGGTGCTACACACATGATTTTGCTTTTCTTTCTGGCACAGACCTCGCTGGGGCATGGAAAGGGTTAGGGACATGTTGTGGGTAGAGTAGATCTGATATTTGCTGCTGAGCTCAGTGCTAGGGGAGGAAACATTGGCAATAAGTTTGCCTGGCAGAATACTTTCCCCCTCAAGTTGTCACTACTAATATTTATTTTTATTAATTTCTCCCCTTCCTCCATTTTAAACTATTTTAATTTTTACAGTTGCAGGAAATTCAGCAGGGGATGGGGTGGGGGTGGGGTCAGGATTCAGGCAGCGCTTACAGCGGGGCTGCAGGGGCTCCCAGTGTTGTAGAAGTAGCAGTGATCTGTATGCTCTGTATAACCAGTATGCTCAAAAGGTTTGTTACACTCTTCCCCGCCCGCCACTTGTCTCCTCTCCCTCTTTCTCCCTCTTTGAATATCTGTGAAGTGGCTTTCCCCGACCCCTCCTTCTTGGAATGCTTGTGGGATGAATGGACTGCTTAAACAGCTAGAAGATCAGAAGAGCTCTTAGTTAGACAAGGTGTCTGGGACTCTAATTAGGCAGCACTCACACACCCAATGCATGGACACTGCATGGACACTGGCTGAGGTGGAATGTGACCAACCAGATGCAGCCAAGTCATCTCTAGTCGCAGGCCATGAGGAGCAGGTCCTTAAAAGAGGAAGGGGCCATGTGCTTAGCAGTGCATTCATAAACTTGTATCTCTCGTAGAGGCCCTTCACCAGGACCACCTGGACAGTGGTTCACTGCGTTGCATTCCATCGTGCCTTGGGAAGACTTACCTTCATCGCACCATCCATCACTGTGCCATGGGACACTTACCTTGAAGGATCCTGACATCTCCAGTGCCATGCCTGTCCTGAGAGTGTGAGTATATGAGTGTGAGTGTGACAACCTTCCCTTCTCCCCTTCTTTTGAGCTTAGTTATCAATATAATAAACGTGCTGCTTTCTGCCAAAGTCTGGTGGGTCATTAGTCCTCCCTAAGCTTACTAACTGACTCAATTTCGGGTAACACCCAGCACTGAGCAACAGGATACTGGTTGCTCCTTGCACCACCGAGGTGCAAGGGGCAGGGAAGGTGGCTGCCCTAGCCCAGTGGAGCAGAGATCCATTGCCAGGGCTGGAAGGAGGAGGAGGACAATGAGCTAACCTAGTAAGGAGGGCTTTAAACTAGGTTTGACGGGGACAGGTGAGCAAAACCCACAGGTAAGTGGGGAACAAGACCAGGGAGATGGGTTGGAAACAGGAGGGAGCATGGGCTATAATGGCAGAGAGAAAGGAGGGTCAGGGCAAAGCTGGGAGGCAAAATCAAACCAGTATCTTAGATGCCTATATACAAATGCAAGAAGTATGGGTAATAAGCAGGAAGAACTGGAAGTGCTAATAAATAAATACAACTATGACATTGTTGGCATTACTGAAACTTGGTGGGATAATACACACGACTGGAATGTTGGTGTGGATAGGTATAGTTTGCTCAGGAAGGATAGACAGGGGAAAAAGGGAGGAGGTGTTGCCTTATATATTAAAAATGTACACACTTGGACTGAGGTAGAGATGGACATAGGAGATGGAAGTGTTGAGAGTCTCTGGGTTAGGCTAAAAAGGGTAAAAAACACGGGTGATGTGCTGGGAGTCTACTACAGGCCACCTAATCAGGTGGAAGAGGTGGATGAGGCTTTTTTTAAACAACTAACAAAATCATCCAAAGCCCAAGATTTGGTGGTGATGGGGGACTTCAACTATCCGGATATATGTTGGGAAAATAACACCACTGGGCACAAGCTATCCAATAAGTTCCTGGACTGCATTGCAGACAACTTTTTATTTCAGAAAGTTGAAAAAGCTACTGGGGGGAAGCTATTCTAGACTTGATTTTAACAAATAGGGAAGAACTCGTTGAGACTTTGAAAGTAGAAGGAAGCTTGGGTGAAAGTGATCATGAAATAATAGAGTTTACAATTCTAAGGAAGTGTAGAAGGGAGTACAGCAAAATAGAGACAATGGATTTCAGGAAGGCGGATTTTGGTAAGCTCAGAGAGCTGATAGGTAAAGTCCCATGGGAATCAAGACTGAGGGGAAAAACAACTGAGAGAGTTGGCAGTTTTTCAAAGGGACGCTATTAAGAGCCCAAAAGCAAGCTATTCTGATGGTTAGGAAAGATAGAAAATGTGGCAAAAGACCACCTTGGCTTAACCACAAGATCTTGCGTGACCTACAAAATAAAAAGGCGTCATATAAAAAATGGAAACTAGGTCAGATTACAAAGGACGAATATAGGCAAATAACACAGGAATGCAGAGGCAAGATTAGAAAGGCAAAGGCACAAAATGAGCACAAACTAGCTATGGGAATAAAGGGAAACAAGAAGACTTTTTATCAATACATTAGAAGCAAGAGGCAGACCAAGGACAGGGTAGGCCCACTGCTCAGTGAGGAGGGGGAAACTGTAACGGGAGACTTGGAAATGGCAGAGATGCTTAATGACTTCTTCGTTTCTGTCTTCACTGAGAAGTCTGAGGGAATGTCTAATATAGTGAATGCTTACGGGAAGAGGGTAGGTTTAGAAGATAAAATAAAAAAAGAGCAAGTAAACAATCACTTAGAAAAGTTAGATGCCTGCAAGTCACCAGGGCCTGATGAAATGCATCCTAGAATACTCAAGGAGTTAATAGAGGAGGTATCTGAGCCTCTAGCTATTATCTTTGGGAAATCATGGGAGACGGGGAAGATTCCAGAAGACTGGAAGGGGGCAAATATAGTGCCCATCTATAAAAAGGGAAATAAAAACAACCCAGGAAACTACAGACCTGTTTAACTTCTGTGCCAGGGAAGATAATGGAGCAGATAATTAAAGAAATCATCTGCAAACACTTGGAAGGTTGTAAGGTGATAGGGAATAGCCAGCATGGATTTGTAAAGAACAAATCGTGTCAAACTAATCTGATAGCATTCTTTGATAGGATAACGAGCCTTGTGGATAAGGGAGAAGCGGTGGATGTGATATACCTAGACTTTAGTAAGGTATTTGATACGGTCTCGCATGATATTCTTATAGATAAACTAGGAAAGTACAATTTAGATGGGGCTACTATAAGGTGGGTGCGTAACTGGCTGGATAACTGTACTCAGAGAGTAGTTATTAATGGCTCCCAATCCTGCTGGAAAGGTATAACAAGTGGGGTTCTGCAGGGGTCTGTTTTGGGACCTGCTCTGTTCAATATCTTCATCAACGATTTAGATGTTGGCATAGAAAGTACGCTTATTAAGTTTGCGGACGATACCAAACTGGGAGGAATTGCAACTGCTTTGGAGGACAGGGTCAAAATTCAAAACGATCTGGACAAATTGGAGAAATGGTCTGAGGTAAACTGGATGAAGTTCAATAAAGATAAATGCAAAGTGCTCCACTTAGGAAGGAACAATCAGTTTCACACATACAGAATGGGAGGAGACTGTCTAGGAAGGAGTATGGCAGAAAGAGATCTAGGGGTCATAGTGGACCACAAGCTTAATATGAGTCAACAGTGTGATACTGTTGCAAAAAAAGCAAATGTGATTCTGGGATGCATTAACAGGTGTGTTGTAAACAAGACATGAGAAATCATTCTTCCGCTTTACTCTGCGCTGGTTAGGCCTCAACTGGAGTATTGTGTCCAGTTCTGGGCACCGCATTTCAAGAAAGATGTGGAGAAATTGGAGAGGGTCCAGAGAATAGCAATGAGAATGATTAAAGGTCTTGAGAACATGACCTATGAAGGAAGGCTGAAGGAATTGGGTTTGTTTAGTTTGGAAAAGAGAAGACTGAGAGGGGACATGATAGCGGTTTTCAGGTATCTAAAAGGGTGTCATCAGGAGGAGGGAGAGAACTTGTTCACCTTAGCCTCCAATGATAGAACAAGAAGCAATGGGCTTAAACTGCAGCAAGGGAGATTTAGGTTGGACATTAGGAAAAAGTTCCTAACTGTCAGGGTAGTTAAACACTGGAATAGATTGCCTAGGGAAGTTGTGGAATCTCCATCTCTGGAGATATTTAAGAGTAGGTTAGATAAATGTCTATTAGGGATGGTCTAGACAGTATTTGGTCCTGCCATGAGGGCAGGGGACTGGAATCGATGACCTCTCGAGGTCCCTTCCAGTCCTAGAGTCTATGAGTCTATGAGTCTATGAGCCTCCATCTCCTGGGGAGCCCTCCCCAAATGGCTCCCTCGATGGGCAGAAGCCATCCAGCACTGTGGTGGCCTCCCTGACAGCCACAGACTCTTCCTTCTCCTCGCAGCCCAGCCTGGGGGGGATCTCTGGCTCTGTCCTGCCAGGACCGCAGCCTGCCCCATGCCTTGCACCTGACACCAGGGATGGGTGTCCCCAGCCCCGCGGCTGTGCAGGGAGCTCTGTGCAGCTTGGCTGTCACTGCCCCACTCGCTCACCCCAGTGACAGTTTGGTGCGAAGGGTCCCTGCCTGACCACGGGGCCTGTGACTCCCATCTCTGCCGGCACATGGCGAGGGGGAGGCTGCAACCAATCGTTTCTATTGATTTCAGTGTCTCGGTGACATTTACCGAGGTCTAGCGATTGAAACTGAAACCTGGTGAGCCGAGCTACCAGTGTCAACGTGTTGAAATCAAAAGATCCCGTCCTTGAAGTCTAGGGTGACCAGATGTCCTGATTTTATAGAGACAGTCCCAATTTTTGGGTGTTTTTCCTATATAGGCTCCTGTTACCCCCCACCCTCATCCTGATTTTTCACACTTGGTCACCTTGTTGAAGTCAGTGGAAATTGTATCTTTGACTTCAGCAAGAGAAGGCTCAGACTGAACAGAATTATTCCAGTTTGTAAAATTAGCACTGGGTAGGATCAGGTCTTCACTTAGCAGTTAATAAGGGTTAGTAATGGCAGACTAGACAGCCACAAACAAAACGAGACAGATAGAATTAATGTTTTTAACCAATGTTAAAGAAGAGAAGAATAAAATGTAGACCTGAAAATAAATTCTGATGGAGCACTTTTGCATCAAAAATCAACTCTTTGTGATCACAATGTTCAATGGGAACACACCAATTTCTACAAAAGTTTGTTTAGGAAAAAAAGTTGTTATATATTTATAAAATGACTGAAAAATAAAATTAGAAAATGTAAATAATTGTACTAATATAATTACTGTATCAAACAAAATACAATACAAATATTAAATAAAAATAATATAAAATGAAAATCAAGAAATAAAAGTAAAAATATATTTTAAAAAAAGTCAAAATTGTAATGAAAACCAACATTTTGAAATCAGAGAGTTGCCAATAAAAGGGAAATATGGGTTCCACATCGCTCTCATAATATGAAAATAGCACATTTTTTAAAAAAAATTTCAAATGTTATACAGAATTTTTTCTTGCAATAGAGGATAAATTCTGAGCTGTAATGGTAGTGCCTAGGTAGAGGACTTTTGTTTATTTATTTTTAATGGAGATTGTGTAGAGTTTCCTACTGCAGGACAATGAAATATTGTCCTGGGAACGACAGATATTTGTCTGTTTAGGATAAAACAGGGTGCTAATAGAGTTAGGCTGCCCATTTCCATTGCAATTCACTTGGAGTTGGCCACTCAAACACTACAAATCCCAGTCTTATTTACTTGGTTTGCTTCTTTCTTGTGGCTTCCACTAAAATAAAAAATCCTGACCCATTTCAGCAGTAGAACTGCAACCTCTCAAAGGACACTGTTCCGATACACCAGGAAGTGAGAGGTGTGACTGTTGGAACCAATATCTATCTGTGTTCCTGTACTGTTGTACATGAGCCCCATCACCACAGTATTTGGGTGTTTGGTGTAGTCTGTCCAGTTACTACACAGGTTTCCAGAGAGATTAACATTTTGTTTAACCTGCAGTCTGATCAGATATCAAATCTGTCCCTGGGGTCAAGTAAGATGGCATTTTCCCCATTTCCCCTCCCTTAACTTCCACTCTCTATTCAGGTATTGTTCTGTTAATCAGCTGCAGGGACAATGAAAACAATGCTGATGTTTTATTGAGTGAATGTTCCTCATTTATATCCCAGCCTGAATTCCATTCCTGTAGACACAACCCATGATGAACCCAGAACAGGAAAATCAAACGTCCATCACAGAATTCAACCTCCTGGGATTCAGCACTCTCCCTGAACTGCAAATCCTTCTTTTCCTGCTGTTTCTAGTGATCTACATTGCAACCATGGCCGGGAACATCCTCATCGCAGTACTTGTTGTGACTGTTCAGCACCTTCACACCCCGATGTACTTCTTTCTAGGAAACTTGTCCTGCTTGGAGACCTGCTACACTTCAATCATCATGCCCAGCTTTCTGGTCAGTCTCCTGACTGAGGACAGAACCATTTCATTTAATGGGTGTCTCACACAATATTTTTTCTTTAGTTCTATGGTTTCCACGGAATGCCTTCTCTTATCAGTGATGTCTTATGATAGGTATCTAGCGATATGCAATCCAATGCACTATGCAACCCGTATGAGTGGCAGGTTATACCTCCAGCTTGCAGGTGGCTCTTGGACAGGTGGCTTCCTATGTAGTGGCATAATAACTTTGTCAATATTCCAGTTAACTTTCTGTGGCTCGAATGGTATTGACCATTTCTTTTGTGATCTTATCCCCCTGATAAAGCTTTCCTGCAATGATCCTCAGCTGATGGAAATCTTGCTTTTCACACTATGCTTGATTTTCTTAGTGGTCCCATTCCTACTTACCTTGATGTCCTACATCTGCATCATTGTGACCATCCTAAGAATCCCTTCCACCACGGGGAGGAAAAAGGCCTTTTCCACCTGCTCCTCCCACCTCATTGTGGTTTCCATTTTTTATGGAACTCTATTGATTGTCTATATGTTCCCAACAACCAACACACTGAGAGACTTCAAGAAAGTTCTCTCTGTCGTCTACACTGTCCTGACTCCTCTGGTCAATCCCCTGATCTACAGCCTGAGAAACAAAGAGGTCAAGGAGGCTCTGAGGAAAGCTAGCAGGAAGTTCATGTTTGGATGATGCTAATTGATTAGTTTCCGTAGGTTAAAAACAAATAGATGTACCCTGGGCTGGTTTGCGGACTGAATCGAAACGTGCTGTAGTCTATAGTTGTGTTGCCATTAGCTTCACTGGGCTTCCTGTCATGCATTTCAGAATCACAGCCATGGGAGAACATGGACACAGATAGACCTCTCTAATCCTATGACTCCATTCTTTTTAGGACCTTTATAAGATGCCACGGATGGGTACTACTGGGGTGGTGGGAGTTTGTGCTCAGTGAGAGGGTGCCAGCAAAATGGACTCAGCTGGAATGCTGAGCAGCCATTGTAGGGTGAGAGAATACTTTCCCTCTCTCTCTCCCTATATATATATACACACACACAAAATGTGTGATTCTTACATTATAAAAATATAGGATTGCAATGTCTGCATGGAACTCCAGTATTAGACAACTGTATAGCTAACTTTTATTTCTTAGGGTATGTCTACACTATGAGATTACTCCAATTTTACAGAATTTGATTTTTGGCAACAAATTGCATAAAGTCAAGTGCATGCAGCCACACCAAGCACATTAATTCGGCATTGTGAATCCATAGTACCGAGGCTAGCGTCGACTTCCAGAGTGTTGCATTGTGGGTAGCTATCCCATAGTTCCTGTAGTCTCTCCCACCCATTGAAATTCTGGGTTGAGATCCCAATGCCTGATGAGGCAAAAAACATTGTCGCGGGTGGTTCTGGGTACATGTTGCCAGCCCCTGTTTCCCTCTGTGAAAGCAACAGCAGACAATCATTTCACACCTTTTTTCCTGGTTACTGTGCAGACGCCATCCCACGGGAAGCATGGATCTCGCACAGCTGACCGTCACTGTAAGTCTCCTGGGTGCTGACAGACGTGAGACTGCATGACTACACAGCAGCAGCTCATTGCCTTTTGGCAGCAGATGGTGCATTAGGACTGAAAGTCATCGTCATCATACAGAGATGGGAGTGACTTAGCCAGGTCATTTCTCATCTTCTGCCGAGCACCCAGGAGATGATGATGGCTAGCAGTCAAACTGCTCTGCTGCCAGCCTAAGATGTAAAAGATAGATGGAGTGGATCAAAACAAGAAGTAGACCAGATTTGTTTTGTATTCATTGCTTCCCACCTCCTTCCATGAAATCAACAGCCTGCTAAACCCAGGCTTTTGAGTTCAATCCTTGAGGGGGCCATTGTGTGTGACAGTTTGTGTTTCTTCTTGATGCAAAACCTCCGCCTTTGTGGATTTTAATTCCCTGTAAGCCATGTTGTCAATCACCCCTCCCTCTGTCAGAGCAACGGCAGAAAATTGTTTTGCGCATTTTTTCAGTGCAGATACCATACCATGGCAAGCATGGAGCCCGCTCAGCTCAACTCAACAATCATGAACATTGTAAACACCTCGAGCATTATCGTGCAGTTTATGCTGAACCAGAACCTGGAAAACCAGGTGAAGAGGAGGTGGCAACTGCAGCGCAGCGACAAGAGTGATGAGGACATGGACACAGAATTCTCTCAAACCGCGGGCCCTAGCGCTTTCGAGATCATGCTGGTAATGGGGCAGGTTCTAGCCCTGGAATGCTGATTCTGGGCCCAGGAAACAAGCACAGACTAGTGGGACCGCATAGTGTTGCAGGTGTGGGACAAAACTTTCGCATGCGTAAGGGCACTTTCATGGAAATTTGTGACTTACTTTTCCCTGCCCTGAAGCTCCAGAATACCAAGATGAGAGCAGCCCCCACAGTTGAGATGCTAGTGGCAATAGCCCTGTAGCAGCTTGCAATGCCAGACAGCTACTGGTCAGCTGGGAATCAATTTGGAGTGGGCAAATCTACTGTGGGGGCTGCTGTGATGCAAGTAGCCAAACAATCACTGAGCAGCTGCTACCAAAGATAATGACTCTGGGAAATGTGCAGGTCATAGTGGATGGCTGTGCTGCAATGGGATTCCCTAACTATGGTGGGGCGATGCATGGAACCCATGTCCCTATCTTGGCACTGGACCACCAGGGCAGCCAGTACATAAACTGCAAGAGGTACTTTTCATTGGTGCTGCAAGCACTGGTGGATCACAAGGGATGTTTCACCAACATCAACGTGGGATGGCCAAGAACGGTCTGTTTAAATAGCTACAGCAGGGGATTTACTTCCCAGACTAGAAATTAACTGTTGGGGATGTTGACATGCCTATAGTTATCCTTGGGGACCCAGCCTACCCCTTAATGCCATGACTCTTGAAACCATACACAGGTAGCCTGGACAGCAGTCAGGGGCTGTTCAACTACAGGCTGAGCAAGTGCAGAATGGTGTAGAATGTGCATTTGGACATTTAAAGGGACACTGGCGCACGTTACTAACTTGCTCAGACCTCAGCCAAACCAATATTCCTATTGTTATTGCAGTTTTCTGTGTGCTCCACAATCTCTGTGAGAGTAAGGGGGAGATGCTTATGGCAGGGTAGGAAGTTAAGGTAAATTGCCTGGCCACTGATTACGTGAAGCCAGACACGATTAGAAGAGCACACTAGGAAGCACTGTACATCAGAGAAGCTTTGAAAACCAGTTTCAGGACTGGCCAGGCTACAGTGTGAAAGTTCTGTTTGTTCCTTCTTGATGAAAACCCGCCCCCTCAATTGACTCATTCCCTGTAAGCCACCCACCTTCCCTCTTCAATCACAGCTTGCTTGCAAAGGAAATAAAGTCCCTATCATTTAAAAACCATGTATTCTTTATTAGTTGATTATAAAAATAGGGAGAGAAATGACAAGGGTGTGGGAGGAGGTGAGGAGGGAAGGAAAAGGCCTCTTCAAAACTTGTTGCTTGGGCTGTCCATTGGGGTGGAGTGGCAGGGTGCACGGAGCCTCCCCCACTACCCTGTGTTCTTGGGCATCTGGCTGAGGAGGCTATGAAACTTGGGGAGGTGGAAGGGCAGTTAAACAGGGGCTGAAGTGGCACTCTCTGATCCTGCTGCCATTCCTGAAGCTCCACCAGAAGCCAGAGAATGTCTGTTTGATCCCACAGTAGCCCCAGTGCTGCCTCCTGCCTCCTCTGATCTTCCTGCTGCCACCTCTCATCTCATGCGTCCCTCCTGTCCTCATGTTCATTGGCTGTTTTTCTGTACTGTGATACTGTGTCTTTGCACTCATTCAAATAAGCTCTTTCATTGAGGGTTGACTGCATGATCTCAGAGAACATTTCATCACGCGTGTGTCATGGTATAATCCCCCACTCTGAACCTTAGCGTCCAAAAGGTGGGGTACAAGCATGAATTCCTCTAAGCTCAATTACCAGCTTAGTACTTGTAGCGCTGCCATCAACCAGGAATTCCAGTCCCTGGTACACTCTGGTCCCCCCAAAACCTGGCCCGGGGACCCCCAAGACCCAGACCCTCTGGATCTTAACACAAGGAAAGTAAACCCTTTCCCTCACCGTTGCCTCTCCCAGACTTCCCCTCCCTGGGTTACCCTGGAAGATCACTGTGATTCAAACTCGTTGAATCTTAAAACAGAAAGGAGAATCCACCTTCCCCCTTCCTTCTCTCTCCCCCTCCCAGACTCTCCCTGAGAGAGAGAGAGAGAGAGAGAGAGAGAGAGAGAGAGAGAGAGAGAGATCCTAACACAGAGAGAAAATTAACCTCTGTCTCTCCCTTCCCTCCTTTCTCCCCACCAATTCCCTGGTGAATCCAGACCCAGTCCCCTGTGGTTTCACCAGAATAAAAAAAAAATCAGGTTCTTAAATAAGAAAAGCTTTTAATTAAAGAAAGAAAAACAGTAAAAATTATCTTTGTAAATTTAAGATGGAATATGTTACAGGGTCTTTCGGCTATAGACACTGGGAATACCCTCCCAGCCTAAGTATACAAGTACAAATTAAAATCCTTTCAGCCAAATACACATTTGAAAATAAAGAAAACAAACATAAGCCTAACTCACCTGATCACCTAGTACTTACTATTTTAAATCTATAAGAACCTGTATCAGGAAGATTGGAGAGAAACCTGGTTGCACGTCTGGTCACTCTCAGAACCCAGAGAGAACAACCACCAAAAACTAACAGCACACAAAAAACTTCCCTCCCTCAAGATTTGAAAGTATCTTGTCCCCTGATTGGCCCTCTGGTCAGGTGACAGCCAGGCTCACTGAACTGTGTTAACCCTTTACAGGCAAAAGAGACATGAAGTACTTCTGTTCTATTAACCCTTAACTATCTGTTTATGACACGCCCCCAAATTGCTGACAGTGTGGAACCACACTGGCAGTGATTTCTCCCTAGAACTCTAGAATAAACAGATCAATAAACACATGCACCCTTACATATGCCACTAGTTATGTAAAACTACAAGATTCTTCACATTGTAAGGACAATTTTTAACCAGTTGATTTTGAGAAACTTTCACGGGAGAGTGCATCAACTCCTTGATCTGTTGCCGCTGCAGATGTTCCCGGGTTGTGGAGAGGTTTGCCTCTTTCACGCCACCATTACTTTTCCCTTTGTAGTAGACATCGTCAGGCCACTCAGCGTCATCTCCTCCCTGGGCTGTAAACTGACAAACCTGTAAGTCTCTAGAATAAAAGGGCTTGAGAGAATTAATGTGGTACACTCTGGGCTTTAGGGAGGAATTGGGAAATGTTATGAGGTAGTTAACAGCTCCTAGGCGCTTTTGGACCATGAATGGCCCTTCCCATGATGCTTCCATTTTATGGGCCTGTTGCGCCTTCAAGACCATAACCTGGTCTCCTACCTTGAAAGAATGCTCTCTGGTATGTCTATCATAGCAGGCCTTTTGCTCTTTTTGAGCATCCTTTAGGTTTTCTTTAGCTAGGGCTAAAGAGTGTCGGAGGATGTTTTTTAGGTTGCTTACAAAGTCCAGAATGTTAATTCCTAGAGAGAGTGTAAACCCCTCCCATTGCTGCTTCACCAACTGTAGTGGCCCTTTAACCTCGTGGCCATACACAAGCTCAAATGGTGAAAACCTTAAACTGGGATGTGGTACAGCCCTGTAAGCAAAAAGCAACTGCTGCAACACTAGGTCCCAGTCATTGGAGTGTTCATTCACAAATTTACGTATCATGGCCCCCAAAGTTCCATTAAATTTTTCCACCAGGCCATTGGTTTGATGGTGGTACGGAGTGGCAACTAAGTGATTCACCCCATGAGTCTCCCACAGTTCTTTCATGGTCCCAGCCAGGAAATTAGTCCCTGAATCTGTAAGGATGTCGGAGGGCCAACCTACCCTGGCAAAAATGTCTGTTAGGGCCTGGCACACAGTTTTAGCCCTGGTGTTGCCTAGAGCTACTGCTTCCGGCCGTCGGGTAGCAAAGTCCACGAAAGTCAGTATGTACTGCTTTCCTCTGGGTGTCTTTTTTGGGAAAGGACCCAGAATATGCACAGCTACTCGCTGAAACGGGACCTCAATTATGAGGAGTGGCTGGAGAGGGGCCTTGACCTGGTCTTGGGGCTTTCCCACTTTTTGGCACACCTCACAAGACCGGACATAATTGGCAATGTCCTTGCCCATCCCCTCCCAGTGGAAGGACTTCTCCAACCTGTCTTTGGTTCTGTTCACCCCAGCATGGTCACTGGGATGATCATGGGCTAAGCTTAAGAGCTTCCCCCGATATTTAGTTGGAACCACCAACTGTTTGTGGATGCCTGTCTTCCCGGATGTCCACCAGAAAGAGTCTCCTTGTATAAAAGTCCTTGTTCTATAACAAACCGGGATCGGTTAGAAGAGCTGAGAGGTGGTGGGGTGCTCTGTGCCGCTGTCCAAGCTTTCTGGAGGCTGTCATCTGCTTCCTGCTCAGTCTGGAACTGTTTGCTGGAGGCTGGAGACTGCAGTTCTCCCTTAGACTGTGGACTTGGGCTTGGTCCTTTGGGAAGTGATGTAGGTGATGGGGTTGTTTTCGTGGCTGGTGAACCGCTCTTTGCTGGTGCACCAGGTGGTATTTCAAGCTCTGGCCGAGCCTCTTGGGAATGGTTGTCTGCTGCTTCTGCCAGTTCAGGCTCTCTGGCGCCCTCTGGCATTGGGGTTGAAGATGCGTTTGCAAGCGCTGGCGTCAGTGCTGGCAATGGTTCTGGTGCTGGTTGCATTTCCAGGTCCAGGTCTGGGACTAGAAGTACTGTGGCTGTTGCAGTCGTTGGCAGGGGATCTGGGTCTCTGCTAACACAGACGGGGCCCCTGTGGATGGCTCAGGAACAAGGATGGGTCTGGAAGCTTGGCTAGCTTGGCTGCATGTAACCATTCCCACTCTCTTGGCCTGCTTTACCTGGTTGGCCATGTCTTCCCCCAGTAGCATGGGGACGTGATAATTGTCGTAGACTGCAAAAGTCCACATTCCTGACCAGCCTTTGTACTGGACAGGCAGTTCAGCAGTAGGTAAGTCTACAGCTTGTGACGTGAAAGGGTAAATTGTCACTTGGGCCTTTGGGTTGATGAATTTGGGGTCCACGAAGGATTGGTGGATAGCTGACACTTGTGCTCCCGCGTCTCTCCACGCGATAACCTTCTTTCTGCCCACTCTCAAAGTTTCCCTTCTCTCCAAGTGCATTTGAGAGGCATCTGGGCCTGGGGATCTTTGGTGTGATGGTGGTGTAATGAACTGCACTCGGTTGGGGTTCTTTGGGCAGTTGGCCTTTATATGTCCCAGTTCACTACATTTAAAGCATCGCCCAGCTGACTGATCACTGGGCCGAGGTGGGTTACTTTAGATTGGTGAGGTGAGAGAATAGGGTGTTGGCGGCTTTCCTTGGGTTGTAGGTGGGGTCTTGGGTTGCCCTCGGGTATAGGGTTTGTCGGTGTGACCCCTGTGGTATTTGCATCCCTTGATAGTAGCTCTTCTCTTTCCTGCCTCTTCCACCTATCTGGCTCCAATCTCCCCAGCCTCAGTTACTGTTTTGGGCCTTCCATCTAGGATGTACCTTTTTTTCTCCTCAGGAACACCCTCTAAGAACTGCTCCAATTGTATTAGGAGGTGCATGTCGTCCAGAGATTTAACGTTGGCTCCTGATATCCAGGCATTATAATTCTTTCCAATGTGGTAGGCATGTCGGGTGAATGACACATCAGGTTTCCACCTTAGGGCTCTGAACCTCCGAAGGGCATGCTCAGGTGTTAGCCGCATTCTGATTCTGGCCTTGGTTTGAAAAAGTTTATAATTGTTCATGTTCTCCTTAGGCATTTCAGCCGCCACCTCTGCTAGGGGTCCACTGAGCAGTGGCCTCAGCTCTATCATGTACTGGTCTTCAGTGATGCTGTACCCATGCCAGGTCCTTTCAAAATTTTCTAGGAAGGCCTCAGTGTCATCATCTGCCTTGTAGGTGGGAAATTTCTTGGGATGTGGAACAATAACTGGAGAAGGGTTGCTAGGATCGGCTGTGTTCTTCTGCTTAGCCTGTGTTAATTCCAGTTCATGCTTTCTCTTTTTCCCTCTCTCTTTCCCACTCCCTTTTATCTCCAGCTCTCTCCTGTGAGCAGTCTCTTTGTTTTCTTGTTCTCTTTTGTGGGCCGCCTCTCTTTCTCTTAGCTCCATTTCTTTTTCTCTCAGTTCCATCTCTTTGTTTTATTTCTAGTTTTGTTTCTTTCCATGTCTCGCTTGTGGTCTGCGTCTTTGATTTGTCCCTCTGCCTCCAGTTTTGCCCGTTCCTGTTTCAGGGTGTCCTTGGTAGTCATGGTTTCTGCTTTCTTGTGTGGGGGGACCCTCTGCTGTTTACTGTCTGAAATGCTGCTTTTCTGTTGTCTTCTTCAGGTTACTTAGCAACAGAGTCTTTTTTTTTAACTCCTTCTACCTAGTTATTCCCGTCAGAGTTAGAAAGAAAAAAACCATTCATTTGCAAATGTGTTTTGCTGGTGTATGGTGACTCACAACTGGAGTCCCTTCGTTAAACCCTAATGCCTTTGCCTTCAGAGTACTCAGAAGGGAGAGACCAAAAAAACTTGCAGACTTTTGCTTTTAAAAACAATCTCCTCTAGCCTGCTTTACACACAGCTAGCAGGGAAAGTGAAAGAAAAAAATCCTACTGGCTTTTGCTTCTAATCCCAAACCTCAGTCTGCCTGCAGATAGCTAGCAAGGAGAGAAATAAAAACCTCACTGGCTTTTGGATTCTATCTTATCTATCTATCCCACACGCTGCACACCATGTCATGGTATAATTCCCCAATCTGAACCTTAGCATCCAAAAGATGAGGTACCAGCATGAATTCCTCTAAGCTCAATTACCAGCTTAGTACTTGTAGCACTGCCACCAACCAGGAATTCCAGTCCCTGGTACACTCTGGTCCCCCCAAAACCTTGCCCGGGGACCCCCAAGACCCAGACCTTCTGGATCTTAACACAAAGAACGTAAACCCTTTCCCTCGCCATTGCCTCTCCCAGGCTTCCCCTCCCTGGGTTACCCTGGAAGATCACTGTGATTCAAACTCCTTGAATCTTAAAACAGAGAGGAAAATTCACCTTCTTCTCTCTCCCCTCCCAGACTCTTCCTGAGAGAGAAAGTAATCGGAACACAGAGAGAAAATTAACTTCTCATGACAGCATGCATTTTTTTTTACCGCCTTATCTGAGAGACTTCGGGATGGAGGAGGGAGGCTTGAAAAAGTTACAGCTGCATGAGGGAGAGAAAAAAGGGAGAGAAGTATTTAAAAAGATACATTTTACAGAACAATGAGTATACTCTTTCACGGTGAACAACATTATTCGCATTACATAGCACGTGTGATTTCAGTACAAGGTTGCATTTTGCATCTTAATGTTGAGTGCCTGTGGCTTTGGTGTCAGAGATCACAGACAAAGGTCCAGGCAACAGAATTTGGCTTGTATGCGGCCATGGTAAGCCATTGTCTTTCGGCTTCTGCAACCTTCATAAAAGCAGCGCCCTCCTTTTCCATACCAAGCAAAGCTCATTGAGTGCTGCGGTTTTCATCTTAACATGTAGCAGCAGAAACCAAACTACGCCCCCTCCAGTTCTCTGGGATGATCACTTTACCCCTCCCCCAACTGCATGACTGGTATCAGGGAAGATCCCTGCTACACAAATGCGAACAGCTCAGCACCAATGCCCCCATCCCCCGCCCACTGTTTGGCTAACTGCGGGGAGGATTTCTTTTCAGCTACAGGCAAACAGCCCAGTAGGAACAGTCACCTCTGTCCCCTTAATTAAATTCCTGTATTTCAACCAGATTACCATGAACAACATCACTCTCCTGAGGGTAACACAGCAAGATAAAGAACAGATGTTGCTTGAATGCCAGCAAACACCAGCACCATACAGTGTCAAGCTTTGTAATGCAGTGATACCAGATTACTTGATACTAGCATGGCATGGTAAAGTGTCCTACCATGGAGGATGGAATAAGGCTGCCCTCCCCAGAAACCTTCTGCAAAGGCATTTGGAGTATCTCCAGGAGAGCTTCATGGAGATGTCCCTGGAGGATTTCCGCTCCATCCCCAGACACATTAACAGACTTTTCCAGTAGCTGTACTGGCTGCAAATGCATCCCAAGTCCTCAGGGCAAATTAATCATTAAAAACACTTGCTTTTAAACCATGTTTTATATTTACAAAGGTACAATCACCAGGGGTCTCTTCTCCAGCTTCATGGTCGGGGATACCACCTTGGGAGGGTTGGGAGGCTATTACAGTCATGGTGAGAAAAAGATCCTGGCTGTTGGGGAGAACGGTGTGCTGTGTGCTCTCCTCAAGCTCATCTTCCTTCTCCTCCTCCTCATCTTCCCTGTCAGCAGAATCCTCAGGCATGGCTAAGATTACCTCCTCCTCAGAATCCACGGTCAGGGATGGAGTAGTGGTGGTAGCCCTCCCCTAGAATTGCATGCAAGTCAGCGTAGAAATAGCATGTCTGCGGCTCTGCACCAGAACGTCCATTTGCATTTTTGATTTTCTGGCACACTTGTCTGAGCTCCTTAACTTTCATGCGGCACTGTAGTGAGTCCCTATTGTGGCCTCTCTCCATCATGCCCTTGGAGATTTTTTCAAATGTTTTGTCATTCCATCTTTTGGAACTTAGTTCTGCTAGTATGGGATCATCTCCCCATACAGCGATCAGATCCAGTACCTCCCGTACGGTCCATGCTGGAGATCTTTTTCGATTCTCAGACTGCATGGTTACCCATGCTGATCAGCTATGCATGGTCATCTGCGCTGCTCAGCTCTCCACACTGAGCAAACAGGAAATGAAATTCAAAATTTCAAGGGGCTTTTCTTGTCTACCTGGCCAGTGCATCCGAGTTCAGATTGCTGTCCAGAGCGGTCACAATGGTGCACTGTGGGATAGCTCTGGGAGGCCAATACTGTCAAATTGCATCCACACTAACCCTAATTTGAACCAGCAATGTCCATTTCAGCACTACTCCCTTCCTCAGGGAGGAGTACAGAAATCAATTTTAAGAGCCCTTTATGTCAAAGTAAATGGCTTCATTGTATGGATGGGTGCAGGGCTAATTCAATTTAAAGCAGCTAAATTTGACCTAAACTTATAGTGTAGACAAAGACTTAGTGTCTTTCATCCCCAGGCTTCTTTCCAGAGGAACAGAAAAGCAAAAGGAAACCCTCTAACCTGTGCCACAGAACGACACCAGCCCAGGCCACTTATTTGCCCATTTTCAACAATGACTTAAGGCCAGTTTTTCAAGATACTTGGGTGCCCAGTGGGATTTTCAAAAGCTTCTGGCCACCTCGCTTGCCAGATAGGGACAAGCAGGTGAGTCAGGCAGGGGAACTCCTATCTCCCCTAGGTCCATACATCACTCTGGGGCTTTGGAGACTGGGTGCCTGGTGTAGGGCTGCAGGGGGCATGTCCAGAGGCAGAGACATAGGGGCCTACAACCCTTTTACTGCAAACACTTAGCTTCCTACAGGGTTTGCTGGCAGCTGAGCAGGATTGTGTGAATCCCAGGGGCCCAGACTCTGTGATTCAGAGGCCTAAAGGGGAAGCTTTGTGATTCTAGCCCTAGCTCCACATTCTTATCCTCACGTTATAGCTGGAAAATGAAGGCAGAAAGATGTGACGTGACCTGCCCAGACTCACTCACTGGGCTAGTGGCACGGACAGGAAAAGAAATCAGCTATCCAGAGTCCTAGTCCAGTGCACTGTCCACTCCACTATGTCCAGTTGTAATTGACAAAGGCACCTAACGGTGTGAGGTGTCCAACTCCCATTCGCTGTCCATAGAATTTGGGCACCTAAGATCAGCCTCTTATGGGAAAACACAGCCTGTATATTTAGACCCAAACCAATGTCCTGAGAATTCCTTCAACTCCCAGGCGATGTTTTCCACCACTTCCTTCTCATGTTTTACCATTTTCTCAGTGACTCTAATAACCATGTGTCATAAACAGATGGTTAAGAGTTAATTCCCCTTTTACCTGTAAAGGGTTAAAAAGTTCACCTAGCCTAGCTAACACCTGACCAGAGGAACCAACGAGGGAACAAGATGTTTCAAAAGGAAGGAGGGAAGATTTCCATTTGTTGAGAGTTTCAGTTTCAGCCAGAGTGAAAAAGATTAAGGAACCAGCTTCTTATCAGAGTGGTAAGTTTTAGAAAGGAATAAAGAGGTTTATGTTTATTTCTTTGTAACCTGTCTTATGCAATTAGAGGCAGAATCAAATTGGGTATTTGTTTATTTTTTTTGTATGTAACTAAATTTGTGCCCAGGGGAACATCCTCTGTGTTTTGAATCTGTTGTCTGTGAGAGTAGCTGGTATGCTAATCTCTCCCAAAGGGTTTTCTTTTACTTTTCTTTTCTTTAATTAAAAGTCTTTTTCTTAATACCTGATTGATTTTTCCTTGTTTTTAGATCCAAGGGGATTTGATCTGGACTCACCAGGTATTGGTGGGAGAAAGGAAGGGGGATGGTTAATTGTTCCTTGTTTTAAGATCCAAGGGATTGGATCTGGACTCACCAGGGATTGGTGGGAGAAAGGAGGGGGGATGGTTAATTTTTCCTTGTTTTAAGATCCAAGGGATTGGATCTGGACTCATCAGGGAATTGATGAAGAAGTCTCTCAAGGCTACCCAGGGAGGGGAAAGTTTTGGGGGGAAAGGGAGTGATCCAGACACTGAAAATTATGGATGGTGGCAGTGATACCAGATCTAAGCTAGTAATTAAGCTTAGAAGTGTCCATGCAGGTCCTCACATCTGTTCCCTAAAGTTCAGAATGGGGAAGGAACCTTGACACCGTGTATCTGTTACCAAAAGCATCGTGAAATAAAAGAACTAAACTAAGTCTTCTCTTTCTGTCGTCTTTGTTTTCATATATCCCATTACCTATCTCCTTCAAATACACCGTGAGGAATTAATATGTCAAGGTTTGTGTACACATAGGAGTTGCATCACTTTAACTGTACCACCCTATCCCAGCCTGTGACAGGGCTGCATGCCTTGGGCTGGAGACCCTGGGGCCAAGTCAGCCCTGATTTGAGAAGGAGCCCAGCTGAGGTGAATCAATGTCCAATGAAGGGCAGAAGAGGGCTAGAGTAAGAGGCCAACTCAGAAGGCTGAAGTGAAATTTCAGAGAGCGAGAGGGGAAAAACCCTGGTACTGGTGAATTGCTCCAGCTCAGAAGAGCTGAGAGCAACCTGCTTAGGCGGGAAGGATTCAGATCAGATGGGGAGTTTGGGTGTATGCAGCTGGAGGGAAGACTTCTGGGTTTAGTTTTGAACTTTAAGTTATTAAATGAAACCTAATGGGGAGAATTGTGACTGCAATGGAAAAAAACAACAGATGGCGTTTATTTTGGGGGATGAAGAAGAGAAACTGAGGTGAGGAGCTGTGCTCTGGGCTGCCCTGAGGCCTCCAGGGGGTGCCGTGAGGCAGCCATTCATCTACTCCGGCTGGATGCAATTATAGTGATGTAAAGATGCTCATATCAGTATAGTTCATTCCCATACAGGAAGGGGAATAAGCTATAGCGGTATAAGGGACTTCTATATTGGCTAACTGTGTCCGTACTGGAGCTTGCACTGGAATAATGATTTCTATAACAGTGTCACACCATTAACCAGAATAGTTATACTGGTGCAAAATCTGTGTGGAGACCTAGCGTAAGTGAGTCCATGTGAAAATACATCAGCACATTCATGGCTTTGAAAAGAACGCGGATGATCCAAGCAAACTGTCTTTTGCATTTCAATGGAATGCTGATAATCTACGCTGATTGGCCAAGTCAAAAGTGGCTGACTGACGGAAAGAGAGGCCAGAGTGAATAATTCACAGATAGACACTTGGGGGGCATCTACTGTCAGCTAGGGAGGGGTGAATGGCAGCTCCTGTAAACATAGCTGCTGTAGCTGTACCCTAGCTAGCTAACTAAAAATAGAAATGAGGAAACCATGGTACCAGCTTCAGCTCCGGCTGCACATGCAAGAATGTCCCGTGGGCTGCCAGTGCTGAACCCTGCATTTGGGGCAGCCGAGGGGGAGGGATGGGAAAGGGCACTAGGGGTAACAGAGGGTGAAGTCCGGTAAAGGTGTGGTCATGGTGTATAATGGGCTCTATGCGGAAGCCAAGGTTAAATAAGGCCAAAGTTTTATGTTTCCTTTCTAATGATCTCTAGATGGCAGCAGATCACAGGGAATGACAAATGGACAGTAATAAATATTCAACCTATGAATTCAGTAAAAAAAAATATTAAGTGGTTAGGAGTCAATAAATTCAGAATTAAATGTTTAAGCCAAAGTGTGTGAAGATCCAGGTCTTGCCGCTCTCCGACTGGGGACACAGGGCTGCTGCACTCTGGCCGGAGCTCCAGTCAGGGCAGTAGGGCTGCGGGGCTTGCAGCACTCTGGCTGGGTGCGGGGGCCCTCTTAGGTGTAGGGCCTGATTTGGGGGAATTGGAGGAATAGGCCTAAAGCCGGCCCTGGCAATAATACCATTCCTGCCATGGAGGCTAAACACAGGGATTTTCAAACCTTGTTACTTTTGATGTGAGATAATTATGAGTCTGACTCTCTGTATGTAGTGAGCCCTTTTGTGGAATAAGGAAACCCTGTGACAGGGAAGGACAGAAGTGTGTATGTAGTGGCATCAGAAGCGGTGCCAGGGTTTTTGCCACCCTAGGTGACAGCGCTCCTCCTCTGAGCATTCAGCTATGGGAGGGGTCCTTCCACTCTGTGTCTTTCAGGCACTTTGGTGGTGGGTCCCAGAGTGAGTGAAGGACTCACCGCTGAATTTCGGCTGAAGACCCGGAGCGGAAGGACCCCCCGCCGCCGAATTTCCACTGAGGGCAGCAAAATGGCACTCTGCAAATCCTGCTGCCCTAGGCAACAGCGTGGGATCGCCTAGTGGAAATGCCGGCCCTGAGTGGCATACACACTTCTCTGTGTGTATGCCATGACCGTCATGGGAGGACATGACCACAATGATTTTAGGCATCAGTTCTGCTGTACGTACTTGTGTCTCCCTCACAGAGCACTTGTCCCAGATCCGCCCGTCAAGTTCCGTTCTGGACTTACAACCTGCACAGTTTGGTCCAAAGTGCTGGTGCCAGTGACCTAGCCATGGTGGGGAATCCTCACGATCAATGTGAGCAGACTGAACCCTGCCTAGCACTGACCACTCCAGCTCCAATGCAGCAAAGCATTTAAGCATACGCTTACCTTTAAACGCTGGAGGATTCCCACTGAGGTCACTGCAGCTAAAGGTGTATATGATTTGCTAGTGTGGTGTGTGGGGTAGCTCCATTCATTATGCCCATTATTGCCAGGATATTGTATTCAGCGAATTGACACCAAGGATTTGTATCTAAAAGAGATGGAAGAGGAGAGTTATTGGAACTTTCAGGTTCGCTAGTGGTGAGTTATACTGAACTGCACTTTAGTGATGCAGGTGGGTTTTTAAGTTATCTCAAGAGCACTGAGAGACAGATTGTTAAAGGTATTTAGGTGCCTACTGGGTTTTCCTAAAGCACCAAGGCTCCTAAAACTCACTGATTTTAAAGGGCGTTGGGCACTTCAGTGCTTTCAGAAATCCCACCAAGGCTGGATTCACAAAGGGTCTGTGAACATTGGGCCTTACGAACTTATCCTCATTGTGAGCTCAACTGCCAGAAGTGCATGAAAGTTCACAGAGAATCACAATAACCTAGAACAATAAACGTTGATGGGAAAAGGTGCACAGAAGAGGCAAAAGTCTGAATTAGTCCAAACAAGAAGGTCCCCTGGTATAACTCAAGGATGGTTTGATCGTCATGCCTGGTAAATGAGAACAGCGTGATACATGAAGTCAATGAACCAAAACTGATGTATCATAAATTAGAGCTAATTGATGGACAAGAAAATGAGGGGATGGGCTATTCCACCTATCACTCCCATTTGGGGTTCTCAAAAAAAGAGACTTTGAGAGAAAAGTTGGTCATCACCATGCTGGCTGACTAAAAGACAAGAGAAGGGGAAGGTCCAAGTTTCACCAACATCGGCTCCCATCCCCACCATTTTCTGGGACCCTGGACCTTCTTCATCCTAACCAGGATGTACAAAGTAAAAGTGCTTGTGGACACAACCATAACTCTGCTCTTCTTGAGCAATGACCCAATCTGCTGTAACCCACATACTCACACTCTGCCTTTGCAGAGCACTCAGGCACTAGGGCACAGGACAGCTCTAGGACACAGAGGAGTATGAAATAACTAAATATTCACTGCAGTTAGAGGACTGGAACTTCGGGAGCCTCAATTCCTACATGAGTGCCCCATTATAGAACAAGTGTAAATCTGTCTCTCTCTTTGGGCCCGATGGATTTTTAACTATTTCATACAAAGCTTTAACAGGCCAAAGTGAGAGAGGCCTAGGGTAGGAACCATCTTTTTGTTCTGTGTTTGTATAGCACCTAGCACAATGGGGCCCTGGTCCATGTCTAGGGCTTCAAAAACAACAAAGTATTTTTAGTTTTGAAGCTTTTCCTTCTCTGTTCCATCCCCTCTGTGGCCAGAAGAAGTATAATTCTATTAACATACTGTCTACCCGCAACAAATAACCAAAACATGCGAATAACTTTTCCTTCCGGTAATTTAAAATGCTCGTTAGCAGACGTCTCAAGGGAGAATTCACCTGCTGCGTTTGCAGGATAAATAATAGCTTAGGAGAGACGTTCATTTTCTGGTGAGAGATACAAGGCAAAGCAAACCAAGGTTCTCAGCACACCTAGGGTGTTCAGCCAGGAGCATGCAGGTCTCATTATTGCTTTTCACTGTGATGTGTAGCTACACATACCTTACACGCTGCTGCCAATAATGTGCAGAGTAGACATACCTTGAGACAACTAAAACACATCAAAGGGGTGTAGATAGGAGACAGATGGCAGAACCAGGATCCTGCTCTCTGAAACACTGAGAGAAGTGGTCACATCACAGGTTCCATCATCTTCTATGCCAGTCTTAAAGTAAACAAATCTTTCATACTCAGCGTCACTAAAAATAGATCATTCAGGAAAGGGAAGCAAATGTCATCTTATCCATTCAACCATGCCGATGCAGTTTTCTATCGGATGACCCTGGATCTTTTGCCTGGGTCACTGAAACAATTAGAGTGATGATGGAAACTCAAAGATCCAAGTAGAAGTTGTGGTACTAGAAAATTTGCTGCCAGAGTCTTGGTTCTTCACTGAACCAACAGGATGAGGGGCCTTATGGAATATTTATGGAACTAAATTGATGCTGCTGCTTGATAAAAATGTATCATCTTCAGATTCTATTGTAAATTGTGTTTTCTTTCCCATAGTTGCACTTCATGGCAAACCTAGAGCAGGGAAATCAAACAGTTCTCACAGATTTCATCCTGCTAGGATTTGGGAATCTCCCTGAGCTGCAAATTCTTCTCTTCTTGCTATTTCTTGCCATCTACATTGTGACGGTGGCTGGGAACATCCTCATTGTTGTGCTTATTGTGACTGATCAGCAACTTCACACCCCCATGTACTTCTTCCTGGGGAACTTGTCCTGCTTGGAGACCTGCTACACCTCCACCATCCTGCCCAGGATGCTGGCCAGTCTCCTGACTGGGGACAGAACCATTTCTGTTAGTGGCTGCCTCACACAATATTATTTCTTTGGTTTCCTGGCAGCTGCAGAGTGCTATCTCCTGGCAGTGATGTCTTATGATTGGTATTTAGCAATATACAAACCACTGCACTATGCAGTCCTTATGAATGGCAGGTTCTGCCTCAAGCTAGCAGTTGGCACTTGGATTAGTTGTTCTCTGGCTATAGACATAACAATATTTTTAATGCAACAATTAACTTTCTGCGGCCCCAATGAAATTGATCATTTCTTCTGTGACTTCATCCCAGTAATAAAACTATCCTGCAGTGACACACATATGATGGAGTTTATCACTACCATACTAGCTGCTATATGCACTCTCCCACCATATCTATTAACCCTGGCAACATACGTCTGTATCATCACCACCATCCTGCGAATCCCTTCCACCTCTGGGAAGAGAAAAGCCTTTTCCACCTGCTCCTCTCACCTCATCGTGGTGTCAATTTTCTATGGGACCATAATGATTGTCTACATGCTACCGAAAACTGATACACTGAGAGACCTGAACAAAGTGGTCTCTGTCTTCTACACAGTCATGACTCCCATGGTCAACCCCCTCATATACAGCCTGAGGAACAGAGAGGTCAAAGAGGCCCTAAATTCTCTACTGTCAAAAGGATTCAAACCTTCTTATCATAGTTTGTTCAGTGCATGTGAAACGAGAATGAGCTGGTTTACTGTAATGTGTCTGAGTAACCTCTCTCACTGGCCATCAGGCTTTTTAGGTGAGGTCAGTGGCCATTGTAGCTCACGCTCAGTATTGGAGCTGATATATGTGCTGTTTGGGCATAGGGATCCTGGTCGTTGTGGTTTGATTAGTCTGATATTTATCACTGCTGTTGTGGATTGCTTTAAAACACCTCGTCAATGAGGTACCAAGGCAGAGAGATGCCATCTTGTGCTTCCATTATGATACTGCCTGTAATTACATGAGCACACATTGTGTTTTATACTGGGCCCCTTTACCATGGATTGCATCAGATGCTCAATATTTCTTTTTATCCATCTCCTTCAATAAGCCAAGGTAATGGGAGAGGAGGCCCAGGACTCAATAGCTCTGTAAGAACTTGAGCACTGAGGTGGGACAGTATTGAAGAAAGGCTGTTACTGTGATAATGGCACAGAGAGACCTGGCTTCTATTCCCTGTTTTGTCACTGGGATCCAAGGAAGCTGACTTCACCTCACTGAACCTGTTTCCTTATCTGTACAATGGAGTTTCTTGCCATACTTGTGTGAATGGCTGATTTGATCCCTTACTGCCCAGGGTACCCTTGTTTTGCAAATTTCCAAACTTCATAGCTCTGAAATCTGATCTGTCAATTATACAGCAGGGAAAGCACATGGTGTCCATTCCTACAGTGCGCTGGGCATTTCCTGTGAAATGCTGAGCACCCACAGCTCTCAGTGAAGCCAGTGGGAATTGAGGGCACTCAGCATCCTGTAATGTCAAGTCCAAGGTGAGCATGATTGTGGGTGAACACAGCCTGGTCTGTGACAGCACCTGGCAGATACATCTTATTTCCCAAGAACTGCATCAGATTCTGTATCAGCAATTCATTGTCGCCCCGTTAGCGTCACTATGTTAGCAGAAAATGCAGACTGCTAGCTCTGCTATAATTAGGCTTGGAAGGATTAGATTTTTATCAGTCAATGTTGATAAGCATCAATTTCCCCATACATGCACAAACCAAGAAAAAAATATTTCCAAAAATATAACCAAAATGTGCAGACAGGCAAAGTAAGAAAAATGTTACTTGAGAACTTACTGGAGTTTGATTTAAGGATATTTACTTTGTATACATTGACATGTCAGTTGACAATTTGTGTTTTAATGGTTATGAAATTTAATTTGTAAATCTAAATGTCTGCTGCCATTAAACAATTATCGTCTGACCACTCCATTGTCTGACAGCCCATAATTTTGCACCACTGTGAAAATAAAAAATAGAAATTAATGCTTAAAAATGAACATCAATATTATCCATCAAATTATGTTTTAAAAAAATGAATTCTGCCAAGTCTAGCTATGATTAGGGTTGAGCTTCACTTTCTCGGTGGATCATTCTAAGTGCTTAAAAATTTTCCCTGCCTCGTGGGGCAGTTACATAACATTAGTGTTCCAAAACTGAACCAGAGATTCCTGAGTTTCAACCCCCCCCAAACCTTCTCAAGCAACAGCATTTGCAAAATCAAGTTGTTCTTCTAAGGATCTTTCTTTCACACAACTGGGGCTCACACTACAGCATGGATCAGCCCCAAACTTATCTCAGTCACTCAGGATTTATCTCAGCTAGTGCACAGCACCCACTGTCCCTTTTGGGTTACATTGAAGAAGCTGTTGTGATCCAGAGACCTCGTGGTGTGAACTGGCAGAGGGCTCAGGGGATCCATAGACTTTTACAGGGATCCTCTAAGCCACTTACATGCATAATAGTTCACCAAAGGGTGGCATGTGAGGTCTCTACCAGGAGCAAGTAGCTCACTGATCATCATAATTATTGGAAGATGTTTGTACAGGCAACAGTTTAAGAGATATGTAAAATATTAGGTTCCAAAACTGTTAAAGGAGAGTTTGTCACCTGAGTCAAGGCAAGGCTCAGGGCTAACTCAATCAGCACACAGAACAATGAACATCCGGGAAGAAAGCCTACGTTTACTGTCTGGGTCAGATGCAGGCCTGAGGATTTACAAAGAAAAAGGAACCTCAGGAAAAGTCTCTGAAGAGGGGACCTTTTAGGGGCAGAGACAACAGTCTGTAACTGCATAAAAAAAAGAGGAGAAGGGACAAGATTTTATCCTTTAGCAAAGGGGCAAGCTGGCAATGTGCTTTGTCATAAGGAGTAGGGGTCATAGCCAGCCTGGCTGTAAAGAACTGGTAAGCAATACTTTATTAGACATGAGAGTATCTTGTTAATTAAGTCTCAGCTCCAGGATGCTGTGACATTCCCCAGGGTACAGTTTGAACAGATGAACAGCTGTGTCCCCTCAATTCTCCAGCTTGAGGTGCCTTTTACATTGCTTCACTGTGACAACAACCACTCCTGGCCTGCTCACATGCAGCCACCAGCATGTAAATCACTCCCAGCTACATTGCATGAGTGTTACAACCAGCCTCCCATGAACTACATACAGGGGAACACCAGCAAGCTCCCAGTCCCAAACTTGTCCCCAGAAATGTGTGTCTTGGACTGACCATCTCTCTCCTTCTGGACAATACAAGTTCATAGAAAGTCTGTCTAGAGAAAGTCAGGCAAGGGGAGGGAGAGGAATGAGGGAGATAATGTTGTGCCAATATTCAAAAAAGGCGAGCAGAGTGCTTGAATAACTATAGGACATCAATCCCAGGCAAAATACTGGAAAAGCTTGTACAGGGTTCAAATGATAAAGAATGAAAGGATAGGAATATAATTAATGCCAGTCAACCTGGTTTTATGGAAAACAGATCTTGTCAAACTAATCTGATTTCATTCTTTGATGAGATTACAAGTTTTGGTTGGTAAAGGTAACTAAATAGATGTGATCTACTTAGACTTGTGCAAGGTGTTTGATTTAATACCATTCAGATCATAGAATACTAGGATTAGAAGAGACCTCAGGAGGTCATCTAATACAATCCCCTGCTCAAAGCAGAACCAACACCAACTAAATCATCCCAGCCAAAGCTTTGTCTAGCCAAGCCTTAAAAGACTCTGCGGATGGATATTCCACCACCTCCCTAGATAATCCATTCCAGTGCTTCACCACCCTCCTAGTGAAATGATTTTTCTTAATAGCCATATGTGGTCCTTATGAATGGTAGGTCCTGCCTCCAGCTAGCAGCTGGCACTAGACCTCCCCCACTGCAACTTGAGACCATTGCTTCTTGTTTTGTCATGTGCCACTACTTAGAACAGCCAAGCTCTATCCTCTTTTGAACCCCCCTTCAGGTAGTTGAAGGCTGCTATCAAATCCCGCCTCACTTGTCTCTTCTGCAGACTAAAGAACCCAGTTCCCTCAACCTATCCTAGTAAGTCATGCGCCCGAGCCCCTTAATCATTTTTGTTACCTTCCGCTGGACTGTCTCCAATTTGTCCACATCCCTTCTGCAGTGGAGGGACTGAAATTGGACGTAATACTCCAGATGTGGCCTCATCAGTGCCGAATAGAGGGGAATAATCACTTCCCTCAGTCTGCTGGCAATGCTCCTACTAATGTAGCCCAATATGCCATTGGCCTTCTTGGCAACAAGGGCACACTGCTGACTCATATCCAGCTTCTTGTCCACTGTAATCTCCAGGTTCATTTCTGCAGCACTGCTGCTTAGCCAGTTGATCCCTAGCCTGTAGTGGTGCATGGGATTCTTCCTTCCTAAGTGCAGGACTCTGCACTTGTCCTTGTTGAACCTCATCTGATTTCTTATGACCTAATCCTCCAATTTATCTAGGTCACTCTGAACCCTATCCCTACCCTCCAGCGTATCTACCTCTCCCTCCAGCTTAGTGTCATCTTCTAAATTTTTGAGCATGCAATTCATCCTATCATTCAGAAAATTGATAAAGATGTTGAACAAAACCGGCCCCAGGACTGATCCCTGGGGCACCCTGCTTGATACCAGCTGCCAACTAGACATGGAGCCATTGATCACTACTTGTTGAGCCCGACAATCTAGCCAGCTTTCTATCCACCTTATAGTCCATATATCCAATCCACACTTTTTAAACTTGATGGCAAGAATACTTTGGGAGATTGTATCAAAAGCTTTGCTAAAGTCAAGTTATATGACGTCCACCAATTTCCCCATATCCACAGAGCCAGTCATCTCATCATAGAAGACAATCAGGTTGGTCAGGCATGACTTGCCCTTGCTGAATCCATGTTGACTGTTCCTGATCACCTTCCTCTCCTCCAAGTGTTTCAAAACGGAGTCCTTGAGGATCTACTCCATGATTTTGCCAGGGACTGAAGTGAGGCTGACAAGTCTGTAGTTCCCTGGGTTCTCCTTCTTCCCTTTTTTAAAGATAGGCACTATATATGCCTTTTTCCAAACATCCAGGACCTCCTCCGATGACCATGAATTTTCAACGATAATGGCCAATGGCCAATGATTAAAAAAATAACACTATGCAGTATCAGTAAAGACAGCAGAGAAAAGCAGAACAAGAATCAATAACTGAAAGCTGAAGACAGACAAATTCAGATTAGAAATAAGGCTCCCATGTTTTAACAGTGGGGGTAAGTAACCATTAGAACAAAATTCCAAGGGCGAAGGGGGATTCTCTTTCTCTTGATTTCGTCAGACCCAGCCTGGCTGCTGTTCTGGAAGATGCTTTTGCCAGACACAAGTGATTGGGTTCAAAACATGGGTAACTGGATAAAACTTAATGGCCTGTGCTACGCAGGAGTCAGATAAGGGAACTTAATGCTCCTTTTTGGCCTTAAACTCTATGGATCACTGATAAACGGGGATGGAAAGGATTGAGAGTTGAGGAAATGTCCAAGCGAGGATGTGTAGGGCCAGGGGGAGGGAAGAAACATTGGAAGGGGGACATGGGAGTGGATGGAAGGGGGATGGGATCTAAGGAGGTGGGGACCTTTGTGGCAGATTTCTGTTACCAATCTTCCTGGGGCATCAGGTAATCAGGCTGAGGCCACAGGATCTTTCAGGGAGGAGATGAAGGAGCACACCAAGGACTAAATTTTAAAGCTTTATTAATAAAATAATAAAATAACAGTGGAAAGTGATGGGTACTCCCCACGGCACTCAGAGGAAGGAAGAAAGTGTTAGTGCCCCAAGCTCTAACTCACTTTCATACTCTACCCAAGGCTGGCCAAGAAGAAGAGGGGGAGGGGTGGATGGAAGTTCTGTCCTGGGCCCAGGTCATCCGAGATCCCCTGTTGATCTCTAAATTGCTCCTTCTTTTAAGAGGTTTTTAAGTCCAGGGTTCCTTTAGAGGTGTTTCGTTTCATGACCTCTGTTCCTGGTGCTCTTTGTACCAGTCCAAACCAATTTTCTGTGGTCTCCTCAACTTTTCCAAAACACACCGGCAGGACTTTGTTTTCCCCTATGTTGGCCTTCACTGTCTCGTTCATTTTGGGCTGCCTCCACAGGTCTGTCCTGCTGAATCCTTCTTTCTTACGGTTGGTCGGGGGGGTGGGGGATCCAGCCTCCCCTCTTTCCTGGCAGGCAGCCGAGAGTCAGATGTGTGCTGTGGCCTTGAGCTGACTGGAGCCAGCATCTTATCTTCAGGCCTAGCAGGAGCGTGGAGTTAGCCCATTCTCTGCTCTCTTCCTCCTTCTCCCTCTTGGCCTCTCGTACCCTGCAAGGAACCATCCATTCCACACTCACACCTTTGACCCTCCCCAAAATGCCCTGGGATGCTTGCAACAGAGTTAGCAATATACAGTGCTAATCTGCCTCCCCAGTGGATCTACGGGAGGGAGGTGACTGTTGAGCTGTGACACTGTCAGCTCCACATTCACCTATCTGGTTTGAAGCCACCACACCTTTCCCTTCCCCTCCTCTGCTCCTGTCCTGGCTGGGTGGTATCGGTAGGGAAGGAGAGATGCCTTTTATTTACAGCCCCTAGCTCAAGAGCTAGAAAATCCACCATTTCCGTTGGTAGTTTAACCTTTGCAGGCACTCCCATTACTGACTCATACGCTATGGTTATTACCAACTCCAGGATTCAGAATTAAAGTTGTGTTGTGGCAATAGTGTGTACCTTAACTCTTCATTTCTTGGTATTAAGAGGTTTCAGTTTAATGACTTTTCCCATTCTGGAAGGGTACGAGGCACCTCTGGGCAACCTTAACTCGGCTATAACAAAGTTTTGGGGCATTTAATATAAGTGATAAAGAAAGAAAATGGAGAAGAGTTTTTCTTTGAGGTTAGTTCTACACCCTCCAACTCATCCCCTTTGAGGTTAAGAGTTTGACATTCTTAACAATGTCCTAGTTTTCCTATAAATTGATTTAAAACTCCATCTGCAGAAATATCCTGGGAGACTTCACCTTCTTGCATGAAGGATAAATAATGAGACAACAGAGACAGTTGCTTTTATACAAGGCAGAACATACACCAAACAGAACAGTAGAACTAGGGCATCCAGACTATAATCTTCTTATTGAAGGAAATCATACACATGGAGAGGTGGTATTAGAAGATTGATTGTAGAACCTGCGTCTCAGCCCCAGAAATGTTTAACAAAGGGGTCATATCAAACAATTCCAGCTCGAAATAGACCCATTTCAAAAGTGAAAAAAACCTTTATTACTCTTTTCAGTTAAATCAGAAATGCAGATGGACAAGAGTGGGCTGCTGATAATGTCCATCCTCTCTGCTCACTGCTGTATTTTACCTTTCAGGAGACGATCTGCCTCACTGAGTTGTTGAGAAACTTAGTGATAGATAAAAGGAGGCAAAGAGCCCTGTGGCTCCTTATAGACTAACAGAAGTATTGGAGCACAAGCTTTCGTGGGTGAGTATCCTTTTCGTCAGATGAATGATATCTATCTATATTAGTGATAGATAGCTGCTAACAATTTTTTTAGCTGTATAGGCTGTGATTTTCATAGACTCTTTACTGGGCACCCCACTCCTCTAGGCAGGTTTGGAGATCTCAGCCTGAATTGTTTATTATGGAATCATAGGAATGGCTGTATCAGATCAGATCATAGATCCACCCAGTGCAGTGGCCTATCTCCAAGAGTGACATGCACAAGCTGCTTAAGAGGTAGGTGCACAGAGCAGCTTTCTCCCAACCCACCCATTTAATTGGCTTATACTCTAAGGCAGGGGGATTTATTTCCCTTCCAAACCTTTTATTCTATCTTTGGTTTGTGTTTGAATTCTCAATAGCATAACTCTGGAAGTTCCAGTTGTCCACGTAAATCCTCGGTCCTTTAAAATCATGGTTTGCTGCTTGTGGCTTGTGGCTTGTGTTCTGCAGACCAGTGCTGCATGGTGGGGGAACAAACAAAGCATCCTTGAATTCTGCAGATCCATGAAGTTGACTGATTTTTAAAAGCAAACACAAAAATAAAATAAAAGATTGCAGTTGTGCATTGCAACTGGCTCCCAGCACTTTCCATGCAGTTCTTAACACTGATATAACCTGTATTGCTACAGCATATGTATATCTAGCCTGATATTTTGTGTTGTAAGTTCAGTGTCCACATAGAATAACAGTTTCTTTAAGCTGCTGTTCGAGAAGAGCAATAATCTATTACAGAAAATGAGTTGTCTGTCAATCTACATCTTGGGTTGCATTCCCCACACAACCATTCAGCTAGTAACCATTAGGAGAAACCATTAGAAAAACAAAAACAAACAAACAAAAAAACCCCAACCTTATGGCGTTATTTACTGACTATACATTAATCTTTAAATATATTTTTCATGTTCTCTTCCAGGGTATGTTGGATTTTCTGTAGATACTACCCATGGTCAATGCAGACTGGAGCAATAAAACAGATATGGAATTCATTCTCCTAGGCTTTGGGAATCTCCCTGAACTGCAAGTTCTTCTAATCCTTCTGTTTTCAGTGATCTACACTGTGACCATGGTAGGAAACATACTCATCATTATACTTGTTGTAACTGATCAGCACCTTCACACCCCTATGTACTTCTTCCTGGGGAACTTGTCCTGCCTGGAAACTTGCTACACCTCAACTATCCTTCCCAGGATGCTGGTCAGTCTCCTGACGGGGGACAGAACCATCTCATTCAGAGGCTGTATTGTACAATTTTATATTTTTGGAGTCCTAGTTACTACAGAGGGTTTTCTTTTATCCGTGATGTCTTATGATCGGTATTTAGCAATATGCAAACCGCTGCACTATGGAGCCCTTATGAATGGCAGATTCTGTGTCCTGCTGCTGTCTGGGTCTTGGATAATTGGCTTTTTGGCTATTACCATGACAACATCTTTGATGTCACAACTGCCCTTCTGTGGGCCTGGTAAGATTGATCATTTCTTTTGTGATTTCACCCCAATGGTAAAACTCTCCTGCAGTGACACTCGCCTAATAGAATTTTTGAGTTTTGTTCTGTCAGCTGTATGTTCGCTGCCACCATTTTTACTAACTGTAACATCCTATGTTTGTATCATCAGCTCCCTCCTGAGAATCCCTTCCACCACTGAGAGGCAAAAGGCCTTTTCCACCTGCTCCTCTCACCTCATTGTGGTTACAACTTTTTATGGGACTCTGATCACTGTTTATCTCCTACCCAAAATTAAGATACTGAGAGACCTGAACAAAGTGTTCTCTGTCTTCTACACAGTCCTGACTCCTCTGGTCAATCCATTCATCTACAGCCTGAGAAACAAAGAGGTTAAAAAGGCTCTAAGAAAAGCAGTCAGTAAATTTATGGATTTCCCATGAATTTAGAGAATGCAAGGTCATTGTTTTAGTTGTCAGTGAAAAGGCAATAAACTGAGAAGATTTACTGAATGAGGGAAACAAAATTTTCTTTTTGGTTTTGTATGGTCATTTCTTCAGAATAGCTACTGATGACTTGTCCAAAGAAGAATGAAGTTGCTAAGCCCAATAAAGTGAGATAATCAAGATTTCTCTAGGGTCAAAATCATTGGGTGATATCCTGACCCTGCCGAAAAGAATGGTAAAACTCCCGTGGATACTATTGGACTAGGATTTCACCCATTAAAATAACACACCATTCACATGTCATTTACCCAGTGTACCTGCTTTGTACTATACTTAACAAGGGTTATAGAAATAGGCTTGGAAGTATTAGATTTTAATTGGTAAATATCAGTAAACATTGATTTCTCTGTACACACACAAACCGATGAAAAAATATTTCCATCAAAAATCATGGAAATCTACAGGCAGGCAATGAAAGAAAAATGTTGCTTGAGAACTTTATTAGTTTGATTTAAGGCTATTTATTTTGTGTATTTGTGCATGTGATGTTGACAATTTGTGGTTTAGCAGTTATAAAGCTTTAGCTTTTTGAATCTAGTGTCTAGAGTCATTAAATAACACTGGTCTACAATTTCTGAGAAGTCGTCTGCTTCAGAGATAAAATGTGATATTTACTATGTATTTTGATGTGCTGAATTCAAATATGACAATTAAAACAACTGATTGGCTACTGTTTCTAAGATATTTAAGTTTTTACATTTTATGTCTACGTCTATTGTGTAGATAGTAGAGTTTTAATCATAAATTGTAAACCTAGGTCTTTTCATGTGTTTATGATTGCTTTACATGATAATATTTCACCTGGCCTGTTTATGAAACACTTTAAAAATCAGCAAAAGGGTTATATAAATAAAATTTATTATGAAACAAAAGGCAAAAAACTACTATGTACATAGTTTAGTCCTATTCAGTGTCTACTCGGCGCTTCTTGGCTTGTCTCTTGTATTCATTAAATGGAGCATCTCTTGTCACTGTCCAGCAATAGTCTGAAAGCATTGATGGGCTCCATTTGCCCTGATAGCCTGCCGGGAGATTCCGCTGCTGTAGTCTGGAGCCCAACAGCTCTGCCTTACTCTTGGGTAGTTTCAAATCCCTGAAAAGGTCATTCTCTTCACCTTATGTTATGAGGTGTGGTTCAGAGGAGGAGGATGGGAGAAAATGTGGGTCCTGTGACATTGATGTTTCAGGACCAGAAGTTTCATCCTCTTCCCCTTCCTCGTCTGACTCAAATGAGAATGATTCTGGTGCATCAGGAACCGGCAGTCCTTTTCCGTGGGGTACTGGGCGTATAGCTGATGGAATGTTTGGATAATGCACAGTCCTCTCTTTTTTCTTTGACACACCTTTCCCAACTGGAGGCACCATGCAGAAGTAACAATTGCTGGTATGATCTCTTGGCTCTCTCCAAATCATTGGCACTGCAAAAGGCATAGATTTCCTTTTCCTGTTCAACCACTGGCCAAGATTTGTTGCACAAGTGTTGCAGCATATGTGTGGGGCTCACCTTTTGTCCTGATCTCCAATTTTGCATCCAAATGAAAGGTGATAGGCTTTCTTAACCATAGTGGTTATACTGCGCTTTTGTGATGCAAAAGTCACTTCACCACAAACATAGCAGAAGTTATCTGCACTGTTCACACAAGTATGAGGCATCTCTGCTCACTTTGGCTAAACAGAAATGTGTCCCTTTGCAAAATCAAACACTGACAAATAAGAGAGCATGACACTGTATGATTTCTACATCCGATATAGGGCAATTTGTTCAGCAGAGTGATGTAAGCTTCGTTATGATTGCATCATCCATGACTTCTAGGAATAACATGACGCAATTCATATCATGTATGACACAATACCAGCTTCAGATTGCATCATTCATTGTTTTGCCTAAAAAGCAAGTACTGTCCAAACCCAGTCATAGATTTATTTATAGATACAGTCAAAGATGTATTTTAGTCATTTCTGGTTTAAATAGAGATCCCTTCCCTTTATAACTCACTTATCCTCCGCCATTCCCAAGTCAAGGATCGTATATACTGACCCAATAGCATATCTTGAAAACTAGAGCCAATCAACAATTTTAAGCATCATTTTCGTTCTCAGTGACCCAGAATTAGTAAAGTTGAACTACATTTATTTCAGAAGCATTTTGGCTGTAGAGCAGTGTTATTTATTTATATTAAAGCATGGCCTATGTAGATGATACAGATATAGATTATACTGATAAGCTTGACAGAGAATATCAATGTTTATTTTTAAGCATTTAAAATATTGTCTATATTTTCACACTTGCAGGAAATTACTGTGGCGTGTCAGACAACAAGGTGGGTCAGAGAATAATTACATAATGACAACTTATTTTATGAAAAGTTAGAACTTTATAATGATTAAAACTCAAATTGTCAACATCACAAGTCAAAATATACACAGTATATTCCTAAATCAAACTTCAATACGTTCTGAAGCAGCATTTTTCTTACTTTGCTTATCTGTACATTTCTATTTTAATTGATGGAACCATTTTGGGGGCGTGGGCAGTTCAGCTGACTGTATGGTGAAAATGGCATTTACTGACGTTTACTGATAAAACTGTAATCCTTCCATACCTAAGCATAGATAAAGATAAACCCACAGGAAATTCAAATCAAGAACCCAGTGGATTTTGAAGGGGATTCAGAATAAAGTTCCAGGTCTAGTTCCAGACTGGATAGAAACCCAGATGGGTATTTTTGTAGGTTTCTTTCTTTCTTTCTTTCTTTCTTTCTTTCTTTCTTTCTGGCATTGCAAAATTTTGTAAATATTGATTTCACAAGGATTCTGCCAGTTTAGACTGAAGATACGTGAGGATAGCTTGCAAAATTTTGATGATGTCAAAACTGAATCCAGAATCTTAGTCTTGATTCACCTTTAAAATCAGATGCAAGTCAAAATGTAATACCCTGGCTTAATGCACAAGATGGCACTTCCCCTAGTGGTTACTACAATAGTCTTCTACTTCATCGCAGTCTGAGAAGTTAATTTTTTAAGTCCGTTGCTAAAGGCCTGTGTCTTCTGTGTTGAAAGTTCCAAGGTCATGGAAATCCGCAATTTACAATAAGCCTAGATCTAATCAGGATTTGAATTCACATGTTTTGTGCTCTATCCACTTCTACTAAGAGTTCCTCATTGTCTTGTATTATCACCTCCTTCTATGGCGACATTTATCTGGTGGTGCTTGTGGAAGTGGCTGACAGAAAATAAGACACCTAACTTCTTTCCAAAACTTGAGGTTTGAGAAATTTCACAGAACATCTCCTTTAAGTTTCTAAATGCATTTGCACTTTCTGAGTTCATTCATTGTGAATACAAATATCAAAAATAGAAGGCCCACAGGTGTCCTCAGGCTACCTTTAACCTGACTGGGGCCATATTGCACTGGGATTCTCGAAAGAAACGAAATATTGGAAGACTACAGAGGTTGGGAGAAATTTTTTTGGGAAAAAATCATTACTGCTAAGTCCAAACATTGACAAATCATGAATCAGGGCCCCCAAAATCGTGAGATTGGCTTTAAATAATAAATGTGGGGTTCTTTTCAATTGCTGTCAGGTTTTGGAGTCTATAGGGTGCATTTACTTCATGTTTTTGTTGTTCTCTGTAATTATGAGTGTGTCCTGGTGGGAAAAGGACTGGACTGCAACAAGAAGACCTCAGTTCTATTCCTGGTCCTTCTATTGGCTAGGTGGGTGATTTTGGGCAAGTAATGGCATCTCTCTGTGCCTCAGTTTCCCCATCTATAAAATGGGGATAATGATACTCACAACCTTTATATAGTATTTTGTGATCTAGGGATGAAAAGAACTACCTAAGAAAGAGGGATTATGATTATTTAAAAGAAAATATGAAAGCTGAAATGTTGATTCAAGCAGTTGAGACCTTAAGCAATATAACAAATATTGTGAGACAGACAGTAAAAATCATAAGATCCTAGCCCCATTGAAATCAACTTCAGAACTCAATTTCAGTGGGGCCAGGAGTTCACCCCGTATTGTCCAGAATTTTATCTTAACCCAACATTCAAACCTTTTGAGGCTTGTCTGCTATATAGGGCCAGACCTTCAACTGCCAATTTATAGTAGATTAGCATTCGGGCTACAAGATGTACTTAAAACATATGGATGTGTTATGTACAATTAATATCGCTTCATTAAATAACATGGAACTGGATAAGATTTTGTGCAATCTGATTGACCTAATATTCACATAAAGATCATTGTAAGTGATCACTCACAGATTCACGTAATCAGTGTCCATGTATCCATTGAATCTTGAGCCGATTGGGTTTTGTGAGTGTAAATTCTAAAGTTGCCATACGTTCACAGATATTAGAATAGTGAAGTGACTCCGAAATGTGCTGCTTTTGTGGATATGTATCACTTTGTCTGGGCCTAGTGCAGGCTGTTTTCAAAATGTTAAAGGTTATGAAAATGATATGTACAAGGAAGACTGTGTCCAGAAATCATTCTCAACCAATTTAGTTTATTCTGTGAATTCTACTTCTGTGAGACACTATGCACTTTATCAGTCTGGATGTATTTATTGTTGGAATATCTAGATAGCACAATACATTAGATTAGATAGATAGATGTGTATAGGGACAGAGAGAGAGGGAATTTTTGTTAGCTGTGATCTCCATACAATTGATACACCTTCATTTTCCCTGATACGATAATAAAATTTTACTGGGAGCTTTGGTAGCTGGTAGCTTGGCAAATATGGATGTTTTCGTTGGAATTTCTAGATTGTGCTTCACTGGACCATCGGAGCACCTGAAACAATTCAGGAATATCATTTGATAGTTCACAAGGATAAAAGAATGATTCAAGTTACTGATTTCACAAGGTACTAAACTCAACTTACAGTGATAGCAAGACATAGAAACACAACAATTAATGTGGATGAGGGTCCTGATCACCTCATAGGATATGATTTTTATTGTGGCTTTTTGTCTAATGTGCAGTATAATTCCCATGTTCATGGTTTGAGGATCTGATTGTTTAAATTAAAGACTTATCCTTCCTATGGAGTGATTATCAAGTTGGGATACAAGCTTGGGTACTGATGTTATATAGGGACATTGGACCAAATTCAGATCTGGCGTAACTCCCTTGACTTCGGAGAATTTGCCCTAGTGTCTCCCAGGAACAGAGCGGGTGTACAAAAATCTACTTCAGTATCAGCCCTATATAAATACAAACCAGGGATATACATTAAACTTTAAAGTAAGAGTACTGCAGCTACATTGTAGTTACAGTGCAATGGCCCTGTAATGACAGTGTGCTTGTGTTTTTTCAATATCTGTGAGTACCACTGAACCATACAATCAGGAAGTTTGCTGCATAACTGAGAGCAATCAGAGGCTGGGATTTTCAGGGCAGCCTGCAGGAGTTTGGCATCCAGATTCCATTAACACTTTTAGCCAGCATCAATACAGTTTGGTTAGGACACTTGAGCTGGATGCTCAGCTGGTGTAAATCCAATGGAGCTATGCCAGCTCAAACCAGCTGAAGATATGCCCTTGAAAATACCATGAAGAACAGCCAAATGCATTCATAATTAAATCTGTTATGTAGCTGTCCTTCAGTGTATATGATTTTCTGGAAAATACATATTGAAAACATAAGCATGTGGTAATTACAATGTAACTAAAATGTTATTACAGTACCCTTATTATAAAGCATGACTGGACATGAACATTATTTACTGCTGAACATATTTTTTTTTTTCATTTGATACTTGGGTTGATCTTATAAAAGCGACCTAGAAGATTTGGAACCCAAAAGACCAGATTTTTAAAGGCATTTGGGTGCCTAGTGGGATTTTCAAAAGCATCTGGTTGCCTATACTCAAGAGTGTTAGGTGACTAGATGGTTTTGAAAATCCCTCTAGGAACCTAAATACCTTTAAAAATCTGACCCAAACTCTCTTACATAGCTTTAAATATCTCATATTTGTACTTCTTGGAACATTGTTTCTTAATTTCCCTTGTTATTCTTCCAAGTCTATTTTGATTCTTCTTTTCTACTTCTGTATATTTGTATATGGCCCATTCTTATTCTTAAATGGTTAAATAAAGTTTATATTTTTGTTTGTTTTTCCCTTGTGTTGTGGAGAGTGCATTATTTAAAAGTACACTAGTAACACACTGCACAAAATGATGGAATAAAGCCTAAGGGATCAACTTTTATAACATGTGTTCTATGTTATCAGTGAGACCCAGGAAAATAACTCTTTGGGGTTAACAACTGGGGAATCTGTCTATGTACAATTTATGAATTCTTGTTGATCCTGTGAAATTGCTTTATCATTGAATGCATCAGTGTATGTGGAGTTAGCAATCTACTGTCAGGGTTGTGTCACGTATTTCCCAGAACAGGGAAAATGGAGGGTCATTTGTCTTAATAGCTCCCATTCATGTGGAAGCATCTCAGGAAAATGAAACACAGAGAAACTGGTCTGACTAAGTTTATCTGCAAGGCTGAGGTTCATTGGAGCAGGAACTGAACCTGGAACTCCCAGGTGAGTATGCAAATCACTAGGCTATAGAGTCATTCTTACTCTCTCTCTCTCTCTGGCCCACTGAATATTTAAATATTTTATAAAAAGTAGAACAGCTGCAACAGGAAAGAGACCCATCCCCAAAGGCCCTAAACCCAAGTGGTTAGGGCAGTCATGTGGGAGTGGGGTTCAGGTTCTTGCTCTGGACAAATGGAGAAGGGATTTAAACTATGGTCTTCCATATGCATATGAGTGCTGTAACCACTGAACTATTAAATATTGGAGGGCAGCATGCTACCTCCTCCTACCTGGTGTAAGCACCTGTCTTCACTAGGGGCTTCCCAGCTGAGAATATCAAGCAGAGATAGGTGCCTCCCTCTGCTGTCTTCACTAGGGGCTTCCCAGCTGAGAATATCAAGCAGAGATAGGTGCCTCCCTCTGACCTGGATTTAGGCACCTAATCCCCTTTGAAGGGCAGAATCTAGGCTGCACTCCTTTCCTTGTCATTGTCTTTTGGTTAGCTGAGACAGCTCTTCGTGCCACATTTTAGCTTCTCTGAATCTTACTCTTAGGTGCCCAACTCTCCCTATGCATTATATATGGTTACCCTGGGTGCCTAATTCCAAAGTGCAACCTGAACTCCCTTTATGGATCTAGCCCTGCATTGGTTACACTCAGGTCACAATTTTCAACTTTCTGTTACAACCACAAGAGCTACAACCATCTCCCATCCCCCAGTGAAAGGTGAGGTTTTGATTTAATAACATGAATCCAGAATCTTGGTCCCTAGGCACAATACTGCCTGTGGCTTAGCACATTATCAGGAAGTCTGTAAAATTTTGCTGAGATCAAATCCATAGGGGCGGGACTGGGGAGGAATATAAAATGAGCTTCCTCCTCAAACCTTTTCACTTGCCATAAATTTGTCAGCCAAAGGCAATCCCTGCTGGCAGATGCTGAGGTTCTGAAGGAGATGATGGTCTAACCAATATAGAAATAGACACAGTTTTCCAGAATCTTTTGGTTATGAAATGTTCAAATATTCAATTTATGAGACATTTTGTATATGTGCAACTGATTGTTCCTTCCTAAGTGGAGTATGTTGCATTTGTCTTTACTGAATTTCATCCTATTTAGTTCAGACCATTTTTCCAGTTTGTCCAGATCATTTTGAACTATAATCCTATCCTTCAGGAGTGAGGAATCATTAAACTGATATACACAAAGTAAGTATATTTCACCATGCTGTTTTTGGTTTTGTTTTGTTTCTTACTTATGATGTAAACCCTGGCATAAATAGAAGGACATATTGGGCTTGATGCTCCTTCCATACCAGTCTGACCGTGGTGTAAATCCACTCACTGAAGTGAAATAACTTCTGATTTACATCAGGCTAAGTGGCAGGAGAAATTGCCCCATTGATGCCCACGGAGTTACTCTGGATTTACACTGTGGTGTGTAAGTGGAGAATCTTCTCGCTTTTCCTCAGAGGTCACATTCCTAATTTGCACTGGTGTGAGTGAGTGGAGAATGAGCCCCATTTACTTCCGTAGAATTACTCTTGATTTACACCAAGGTGAGTGAGAAGGGACTAAAATGTCTCTTTAACACGTGACACTCACTGCAGCAGTAATTTACTGAGGCAAATAAATAAGGTCACACAGATTTATCTTAGGTAAGTGTAGTAACCCTCACCCTGACACAAGCAGCTGCAGAGAATGCTGTCCTGGGGAGAGAGATGGCCAGTGAGAGGGCAGCTCGAACTGGGAAGGGGCTCAGAATCCGCCCGAAGGGGCAGATGGAAACAAGCTGTGAGAGGAGAAGAATCTAGATTCTGAGCTGGCGGATGAAGTGGAACTTGGAGTAGGAGGTGAGGTGATAAAATATGAGAACAACAGAAGACTAGAAGTCAGGGACTGGGAAGTGGAAAGGAGGAAAGAAGAAAAATAGGAAAGGTTTCAGGTCAGGAGAAGCCAAAAAAAGTAGACCTGAGTATGTGAACTGACACTATTAGAGAAGGGAAGTAGAGGGAAATAATGGCTACAGATGCACCAGAAAGAGAGCATCAAGGGACAAAAACTGAAAGGAGATATAATTGGTGAAAAAGGGAATTGATCAAAAAGTTGTGTTAGATGAAAACAGTAAATCAGAAGCTTGCCCACAAAGACCTAAGGTATATGAATAGAGAGAATGACTGTTTGAACATCTATTGACAGAATACAGTTCAAAGGTGCCTAAAGGACAAGTGTGGGCCCGTTAGGTGAAGAAACCTGCCTCTCCTCACAGTTAGTATAGCCTAGTCTGCTCATCACTCAAAAAGACGGTGATCAGTATTAGGTATCCTGACAGACTACGATGGTGAACTCAAACCTTCAAGGGTCAGCAATATCTAATACAGGGATAGGCAGCCTATGGCACAGGTGTCGAAGGTGGCACGCAAGCTGGTTTTCAGTGGCACTTGCATTGTCCAGGTCCTGGTCACCGGTTCGTGGGCCTCTGCATTTTAATTTAATTTTAAATGAAGCTTCTTAAACATTTTAAAAATTTTATTTACATACAACAATTGTTTAGTTATATATTATAGACTTATAGAAAGAGACTTTCTAAAAACGTTAACATGTATGACTGGCACACGAAACCTTAAATCAGAATGAATAAATGAAGACTTGGCACACTGCTTCTGAAAGGCTGCAGACCCCTGATCTAATATATTTAACTGCCTCTATAACAATCTCTTGCTTTGTAACAGATGGAATATGTGTCTTGAACACAGATGGCAAACCAAACCAGAGCGCAAGAGTTCATCCTCTTGGGCTTCCCTGGTAGTCAATATTTGCAGACCTTCCTCTTTGTGCTGTTTTCCATGATGTACATCCTGACAGTCATGGGAAACATGGCCATCATAATCCTAGTGAGAACATGCTGCCACCTGCAAACTCTCATGTATTTCTTCCTCTGCAATCTCTCTTTCCTAGAGATATGGTACACCACAGCCTGCATTCCCAAGACACTTGCAGTCTTCCTGGGGACCAGCAGAACCATTTCCTTTACTGGCTGCATCACACAGATGTACTTCATTCTATCCTTTGGCTGCACAGAATGTTTCCTCTTATCCGTCATGGCCTATGACCGCTATCTGGCTATTTGCTACCCACTGCACTATAGTTCCATCATGAACAGCACCTTGTCTGCTTGGCTGGCCCTCTGCTGTTGGGTGTGTGGTTTCCTAGCTATTTGTGTGCCGCGTATCTCATAACCAGGTTGTCCTTTTGCGGCCCTAATGTCATCAATCATTTCTATTGTGACCTAGATTCTTGGATAGTTCTCTCCTGCACAGACACACATCTCCTTCAGCTGGTGGCTTTCATCACCTCCTTCATTGTCCTCCCGGGCACCTGTATAGTAACTCTGATCTCCTACATTTATATCATTTCCACAATAGTGAGAATTCCGTCAGAACAAGGACGGCAAAAGGCCTTTTCCACTTGCTCTGCTCATCTGGCTGTTGTGATTATCTGGTATGGCTCCAGCATTTTCCTGTACATCAAGCCTTCTGTACAGAACACCATGGCTCTAAACAAAATAGTCAACACTTTAAACACAATTGTAACACCACTGTTAAACCCTTTCATTTACACTCTAAGAAACAAAGAGGTGAAGAAATCCTTGGAAAAGGCACTCACTGGTATGTAAAGTGTGTAGATGTCTTTGATTTGGTATATAGTAAGATATCATTAGAGCTGTTAACATTATTTCATTTGCACTGTTTTTTTAGAAAAACCAATCTTTTCTCAAAACCAACCTTTTCTTTTTTTTCTTTTTGTTGAAACTGAATATTTTGAAATTCTGGTATTTTGAATTTTTGTGTTCAGCTTCTTTCTTTCTTTCTTTCTTTCTTTAATCTGTGACTCCTCAGCTTTTGAAAAAATACATAATGGCACAAAGAAAAAAAATAAGAAATGAAAATAACCAAATCCCTGTATACCATTCACTGTATTGCATTTAGAAGTGAAAATGGAGCTGGGAGGAAAGGATAAAGAAAAAAGAAGGGAAAAGAGGAGAAATTTCAAAATATCAATATTTGGATTTTTCATATTTGTTTAAAAATGTTTTGCCAAAAAAAAATACAAAGCAAAGAAAACAAAACAAAAAACTAAATAAAAAATAATTTATTTTTGGAATGAAAAATACTTTGAAATTTTGAATTGTTTCACAAATGTGGGTTTTTTTTCCCCTTTTTTCAACAAATTCTAAGCAAAAGGTAAAATGTAATATGTCTTAGGGCTTTTGAATATGTCTCCAGCTAAACATAGTCTCATCTACAAGAGCTTATCTAAAAATAGAATTCCCATCCAACAGGAAATTCCAATATTTTGAAATTTGATTTTGTGTTTGTGAGATGAAATCTTCTGACATACTTAATTTTGATCTTGTTGAAATATTTTATATTGACTTTATCACTTCAATTTTTATAATATAATATAATATAATGTAATATTTAAATACATCTATAATATATTAATTATTATATTCTGTTATATTATTGACACAAAACATTTAGATAATTTCCTATATAATTTTTTGATGAAATCAATACATTTCTGCAAAATGTTGCAATTTCATTGAATCAGCATTATAAAAGGAAAAAAAAATCAAACCAGTAGCTGTATTATTTACTCCAAATGGCTGGCTATTTACACAGAACAGAACTTAGGTGGAAAACTCCTGTATTTTTATTACTGAAGTTTCCAAGTTTCTGTGTATGAACTCCATTTAAAGGCAATTTTTAAAAGTATTTAGGCAGCTAAAGATATAGATAAGAACCAAGGGCTAGATTCACAAAGAGCCTTAGGTGCCGGACTGTCACTTCAGGCACACAAGTCCCAGAATCAGACTCCACTGGGATTCACAGAACCAGCACTCAGCTGTTGCCAAACCCTTTTAGGTGCTTAAACTCACTCAGAACCTAAGTTTGTGCAGTAGAAGTTCCTTAGGCACCTATGTTTTTGCCACTGAGGACATGTCCTGTTGTCTCATTCTCTGCGCCCGGATACCTCAGCCCCAGAGCAACACGTAAAAGGGGAGAAGATTGGCATTCCTTCACTTAACTTACATGCAGAGTCTGATTTGGTAGGTGTGCTCAGAGCATAACTAATGCCACACAAAAGAGGAGGAAGTAGCCCTCCCTGTAGGGCACTTGGCTGGTGTATGGGAGACCCCTGGTTTAAGTTTCCCCTTTGCCTGATGAGAAAAAAGGATTTGAACAGAAGTCTCCTACCTCTCTAGTGAATGCTTTAAGCACTGGGTTAAGGGATATTCTGACGTGGGAGTCCTTTAGTCTCTTCTGGTGCAGTTGTTCCACTTTGGATGAATAAAGAGTCATTGGGCCAGAGGGCATGTGTACACACAAGAATGTCTATAGGCTGGTGGTTGGTAGACGCTACCAGTATGTGGGAGACCCAGGATCCAGTCCCCCACTCTAATGACACCTTAATTATTTATCCAAAATGGAACAGCATCACCAGGATAGAATACAGGAGAGCTACATCAGACTACCCTATCAACCAGTGTTTAGAGCACTCTCCTGAGTGTTTGGTGACTCGTGTTTAAATCCCTTCTCCCTCTCAAGTAGAGGAGGGACATGACCTAGTAGTTTTCCACATCACAGATGAGTATCTTAACCACTAGGCTAAGGGAGGGGGCTTAAGACACCCCCTTGTCCTTGGTATCTGTGATGCTTCCCAGGATTGTGAAGCACCTCTCTACCACCTGCCCTTAGAATGAGGAAGCTTTGTCTGTGTTTGTCGGGAGTCAGATCCCCAGTCCCACCAGCCTTGGGCAACACAAGCACTCCTCTCTCAGCCTATGCAGGCTCCGCGGTCCCTCGGCAGGTTAGTAATTGGCACTATCCAAAACCCGAGCCCTCAGAATATCTCCTTGGAGTGTCCAGCCCCTGATCCACTGGATACTCAGCAAATTCACAGATCGCCTGCTCCCAAAGAAGCAGGACACCCCAGCTTACCAGTTTCCCCTCAGATCACTGCTCCGCTCAACACACAGTAATTAGCGATTTTATAATGAAAACATGCGCAAGTTCATTTAACACAGAGGAGAGATTCAAGTCCTAGTAAGTGGATACATTGAAAACAAATGGTTACATGTAAAATAAATGTATAGTACACATTCTAGCACCTAGACTTACTTAATTAGTTACTGTCATATCTTATAGTATTGCTCACCTGCGTTTCTCAGCCAGGTAGGCTGCAATGCCTTTTTCATCAGACAAGCCACTCAGCTTGTCTCCTCAGTGAATGATCCTGGCTTTACCTCAGTACTCCCAGTTATACCTCTCAAATCCATTGTCTGTACTTGTAAGCAGGGCATCCCCTTTGCTGGATTTGGTTTTTTCCTGCAGCCCTTCTCTTATATGAATTCACAACTTCTGCATTAGCATTAGGCTCAGTAAAGCAAATGGACTTACATTATGAGATACACAATGACCAGCCAGAGAGAGAAGCGTTTATTACCCCCACCAGAACAGAACCTATTTTTCGCCTAATGTTGACCTGTCTTAATGTACATACCTTAAGAGCATAGTTTTCAGTATCATCTGTGCATACACTTTGCAATTATGATGACCAGTAAGCTACTAACTCTTGGCAGAGACCTTATATGCCACCTTTTGGTGAATTGTTACATAGAAACCTGACCCAGGGGATCCCTGTAAACACCTTTTGCCCTCTGCCACTTGACACCAATGGATCCCTGGGTCACAGCACCTCCTCTTGGCAAGTTTAGCCTAGCGTTCTGGCTTTTGTGGATCCCATTCTTGGCTGTCTCCCTCTCCCCTTGCATTGTATAGGGAGCCTGGGGGCCTGACTCAGACTGTGTGAATCCCAATGATATTCTAGGTGCCTGCATGTGAGGTGTTGTGACACTGAGTACTGCAACATCTAAGTCCCTCTGTAGTTGTGTAAGAAAGTGGATTGTGGCAACAGAGACCAAAGATCAACCTTCCTCTTGCAAGATGGAGGTCAGCAATTCAGGTAGACCAGGGAATGTAGATTGCAACAAATAGCAAACTCTGGGTATTGTGTTCTACTGTGTTTGAATATCAGAGAGTTTAATTGTTAGATACAAGCTCTCTGTGTCTTAATAAGAACAACAACACAGCCCTTAGAGCTAAGATCAAGGGTATGTGTAGGATAAGATTTAGAATTAGGGTTAACATTAGAGTGATGTTTCAGGGTTCGGTCTGAAATTGAGTGTTGGGTTTCAGAGGTTCATGTTAAGAGTAGGTGCGTATTATCAAAAGAGACAAAGGGTTGCTAGGCATTCAGTCCTTAATTAATTGTAAAAGGATTCAAGCACCTATTTCCATTCTAACCCCCCCAGTCTAAGTTGTTTATTAGCTCAGTTTGGGCTAAGGACTACATATTTCATATTTAAGGCATTTACATCACCACCGTTACCATAGTACAGGGATCAGCAACTTCTGGCACGCAGCCTGTCAGTGAAATCTGCTGGTGGGCCATAACGGCTTGTTTTTCTGCAGCGTCCCCAGGTTTGGCCGACTGCAACTCCCACTGGTTGCGGATCACCATTCCAGGCCAATGAGGGCTGAGGGAAGCCATGTGGGCCAAGGGATGTGCTGGCTGCCCCCTCATTGGCAGCTTCAGCAGAGAGAGTGAGGTCTGGAGGGGCCTTGGAGACTGACCTCCCACCAACCCCATTACAATGAGTCCCCCCAGGCCAGAGGCCCATGGGTGTGGGGCTGTGAGTGGAGGGGGAAGCTCTCTCTGCCCCAGCTCGGATCCCACAGGGAACTAGGGCCGAGGGTGGGGAAGATCCAGCACCATCCAGCAGGATATTAAAAGCAGGTTCTGCAGAGACCCCAGAGGAAACACGGTGGGTGGAAAAACTCCCCCCTCCCTTCCTCACATCAGGCTGAGCTTCCTCATTTCTTTCCCATGCCTTCTTCCTACTGAGAGGCAGGTGTGATGGTCAACTGATGGGTTCTCCCCCCTCTCCCACCACTGCCCCCTGGATGGAGAGTGTAGGGTGAATACCCAGATGGGAATGGGGTATCTTGGAGTTGAAACATTTGCAGGAGTCCCCCCCCTTTTGCACCATGAAGGGGCAGGAAGGAGCAAGGGGCAGTTTGGAGACACACACACCCCAGCCCCAGTTCAATGGGGGGACATGGCAGGATGTGTGGAGTGAAGAGTTTGCAGACAGTCCCTGGCTCCCAGCGGGTGGGGCGAACTGCGCAGCCGGTCCCTGGATTCTAGCAGCTGGGGATGGGGAGTTGGCACACTCTCCCTGGGTGCGGGAAGAGGCATTTGCAGACGCTCCCTGGCGGGGGGGCGGGGCTCGCACGGACACTTTCCCTTCCAGCCTGACTCGGCTTCGCTGCTCAGAGACCGAGAGAGAAGGCACCGGGGTGCGGATCGGGCCCCCCGAGCCCCTCCCCGGGGGTGCCTGGCCCTACAGCCCCCCCGTGTCCAGGGCCCCCCACCCCCTGGTCTGGGCTCATCCCCCGGCTCAGGGCTTCGCCCCTGCAGTCTCCCCTCCCTGGCTGCAGGGGCTCTGCGTGCCGGGGCGGGTGCGGGGGTGTTCGGAGGGAGGTGACCCCTAAACCTTCCTGCTCCGCCCCCACCCCCGGATCCGCCCCCCTCCCTTTCCCTACTTCTCCCGGCGTGGATTTCCCGGGGCCCATCCCCGTGGCGCCCGGCCGGCCCTGACCTGCTCCCCTCGGGCTCCTGGGCTCCGCTGGGTGCCCATTGCCGGTCGGAGCTCGGCATCGCATCGCCACCCCGCACTGTGACTCAGCCTCCGGCTCCAGCGCATCCCAGGACCCAGCTACTGCAGCAGGAGCCCCCCTGTGAATTGTCCGGACTTTCACGCCGACTCCCTTCCTCCAGGCGGGGAATTAGATATCAGAGTTAAATGCTGGGGCCAAACAACCAGCCCCAGCTCCTCCCTGGAGTCCTGTCCTGGCCTCAGCCCTTTCCCAGCCTATGGAGTTTAGCCCAGAGAAGGTGAAGAGGTCTTGTCCCCGGCTGTAAATACCTGCTGGGTGAGCACTGCAGCGTGGCAGCTGATGGTCTGACACTATCCCCTGGCTGGGAGTTGCAGGTAGAGGAATTCGCGCTAGGAGGGGGGTGCACCTGTCTGGCAGGGAGGGGAATTAGCTGCTGGCACAACTCCCTGGGGGCTGGGGTGGATTCTCCATCCTGGGCCATGTGTGAAGCTGGGTGGGAGGATTTTCTAGATCTGCCTTCGATCCCTCCGCAGTTCACTCTGGGCCCTCCCCGGTGTGCGGGTTTGCCCAGGTGATCCCAGTCTTCCCATCCAACCTTCCAGCTGGGAATTCTCCTGGCGGCTGGAGTGGTGGTGAGCTGAAACGCGGCTTGGAGAGCTGGGTTTGGAGCCGCCCTCGGTCACAGCAGCTCTGGCATTCCTTGCCCTCATCTCACCCTCAGCTCCCCACTCCTCCGCGGAGACTCCCCGCATGCCTCAGAGCCGGGTTTCTGCTGCGGGAGAGATCAACTGGCTGCTGTCCTCTTACTCCCTCATAAGGGAGCAAATCCGAGGCCCAGATCGGACGGTTCTGGGGCAGGGAGCAGGTGCAGCCGAGGGCTGGAATTCGTCCTTGTTAGGGTGGAGGGGGTTATGGCAGCCACTTCAGCCCAGAGTGAAAGCTGAGTAAATAGCAGGGTTGTGTTCCTGCCAGGAACAGCCGGGAGCTGGAGCCTGCTCCACAAACCTTTGCTTCTCTGCAGGGCCACAGCGGGGAGATGGGTCTAGCTGGATTGACAACCCCCCAGTGACTGACTTGGGTCCCCCACAACCCCCATCACTGCTCCAGGGCCCCCCAGGGGCTGGAGATAGAACCCAGGAGTCCTGGCTCCCAATCCCCTCATTCTAACCCACTAGCCCCCTACCCCGCTTCATTCCATCTGCCCCCTCATGCCTCCTTCCTTCCATCCGTCTGTCCATCCATCCATTCGTCCCCATACAGTCCCCCTACGTTTCTCCATCCATTCCCCAACTCCCAGCCATACCCCGGTTCTCACCTGCCCCTCCCTGCTGGGGGCTGGTGCCGTGGCCGGGGGAGGTGGTGGCCCGAGAGGAGCCATGATTCTGATTTCAGGAGCTAGGCCCCGTGAGCCTGTGGGACTCCCTGCCACAGGACCTGGCTGAGCAGGAGGGTTGGGCTGGGGTCACCGAGCCATCACTGGAGGGGGCGGGTTGGGGAACCCTGTACCTGTTACTTTCCATGGAAAGCTTCTATCTCACCCCCACCTTCCCCCACACAGATCCTCAACCCCAGAGCTGAGATGGAGCTGATGAGGAGGCTGCAGCTCCCCAAGGAACCAGGTGAGTCAGGGCTGTGGGGGGCAGTGCCGTGAGGGAGAGGGTGGCCCCATGGATGACATGGCCCCTCCCCCCGGTGTCTGTGGGGGGGCTGTGGCTGATGTCCCCTTCCCTGTGGTGCCCATGGGGGTTTGTGGGGGAGGCCGTGGCTGATGTCCCATTTGCCCTGGTGCCCATGGGGGTTTGTGGGTGGGCCGTGGCTGATGTCCCCTTTGCGCTGGTGCCCATGGAGGTTTGTTGGGGAGCCGTGGCTGACATCCCTCTCCCCCCAGTGCCCCTGCGCAGTAGCTCGGTGTCGGTGTTGATCCGAGGCTTTGTGGCTGACGTGGGCTGCGAGCTGCTCTACAGGAGCAAGGAGCCGGGGCCCATGGAGGCCGTGTTCAAGTTCCCCGTGGATGCCGAGGCAGCTGTCTACGCCTTCCAGGCCCGAGAAGAAACAGGTGCTGGGGGACAGGGGTCCCGGGGGGAGAAGGAGGGGGCTGGGTTGAGGGGATCTTGGGGTGACCCCGTCTCTCCTGGCAGGTGTAGGAGCAGTACGGGGATGCACTGGGCAGGGAGCAGAGGGATGTCGAGGGACAGGGGGATCTTGGGGTGACCCTGTCTCTCCCAGCAGGCACAAGAGGTATACGGGGACGCAGTGGGCAGGGGGATGTTGGGGGCAGGGGTATCTCAGGGTGACCCCGTCTCTCCGGTCAGGTGCAGGAGGTGTATGGGGATGTGCTGGCTAGGGGGCAGGGGTGTGTTGGGGGCAGGGGGATCTAGGGGTGACCCTGTCTCTCTAGGCAGGCACAGGAGCTGTATGGGGACGCACTGGCCGGGGGCAGAGCTCGTTCCTGCTGCAGCAGGAAGGGGCCGGGGGCGACGTGTTCAGCTGCTCCCTGGGGAATCTGCCCCCCGGGGAGGAGGCGGTGCTGACCCTGCGCTATGTCTGTGAGCTGCCGCTGGAGCCTGACGGGGCTGCCCGCTACGTGCTGCTGACCGTGCTGCGTCCCCACTACACGCCCCATGGTGAGACCCACAGATCTCCCTGCCCCTCCCACATACCCCACAGTGAGACCCACAGCCCCCCCTGTGGCCCCGCTCCGTGCCCCACAGTGAGACCCACAACCACCCTGTCTCCGCTCTGCACACTCCGGTGAGACCCACAGATCCCCTACTCCCGTCACAGTGAGACCCACAGCCCCTCCCCACGTGCGCCGCGGTCAGACCAACAGATCCCCCTGCCTCTGCTATGCACTCCATGGTGAGACCCACAGATCCCCCCTTACTCCCCTGCACCCTATACCCCAGCTGTTTGCTTCCAGTTGTGCTGCACCCCTTTGACATGCCCCATGTTGAGACCAGACCCATAGATCCCACATAGCTTTCTGTACCCCATAGCCCCCAGAACCCCAGCTACACACCCCATGGTGAGTGACCCCGCAGCCCATAACCCCCTGATACCTCTATAGCCCCTGTTACATACCCCACAATGAAAGACCCACATAGCGCCCATAATGCCCCATAGACCACTACTGTGTGCCCTATGGTAAGTACCCTGCCCTATAGGCCTGCAATCCCTGCCCCAGGGTGTGTGACCCACCCCAGCCATCCCTAAATCTCATGATATCCCAGCCTAATATTCCCCCAGTATCTCATACTCCCCTGCTCTCCCAGGCCCCTGGCTCTCACCCCTGTGCCTCTCTCTGCAGTGTGGGACGGGGAGGATGTCACCCAGGGGGTCCCGCGGGTCCCCCAGCAGGAGCTGCCCTACACCCTGAGCCTGAGCGCCACGCTGCAGTCGCCCCACGGCATCAACCGCGTGCTCTCCAACTGCCCACTCACTCCCCTGAGCTATACAGCCGGGAACCAAACCACTGCCCAGGTAAGTGCTCACCTGGATGCCTGGGTCCCGACCATTCCCAATGGGAGGATGGCGCTGGGGAGGGCTCTGGGCTGAGGCGTGGGTGCCAGGGAACCAGGCTGTGGGCTGGAGGGAGGGGTGGGGGGATTTGAGGTCAGGCTGGGGGCAGGTCCCAGGTGAATGGGTCCTGAAATGAGGAGCATGGGCCAGACTCTCTGGGTGACTGGGGGAGCGGGGGGATTGAACGACACCAACAGATCTGGGGAATTTCCCAGTTTCTCTGGGGAAAATCTGGACAGGCTGAAATCTGCCAGTTTGGGGAGGAAATCCCTGGGAGTCTCTGGGCTCTGTTAGGCTTTTGTTTCTGGGATTTTCCCTCTCCTTGTTTCTCAGTGGAAGGAAATGGAGGTGGGGGGACCAGGAAAATTTCACCCCCAAATTGGAAAGATTTATCCCCCCCAAAATGTCAAATGTTTGCAATTTTTCACCAGGAAAAGCCACTTCTCGCTTTGGCCTTTGGGGTTGTTTTTCCCTCTCTTCTTTCCACCGAACCTGGGGGTGCCCAGCCAGTGTTCCTAGGGTCAGCCCCTCATCCTGGCTCCATGCAGGGAGTGCTAAGTTGGGTGCGAGAGCCAGCAGGACCCTGATCCCTCAGGAATCATGTGGAGGTGACTGTGTGTCTGTCGTCCCCCAGGTGTCACTGGCCCAGGCCCCCCTGTAGGACCGGGACGTGGAGCTGCTGGTGTATTACGCAAAGCCACACAAACCTAGCGTGGTGCTGGAGGCTGGGCTGCCTGGAGCCAAGCGAGGTAGGGGACGGGATCCTGTACCCAGCTACCTCTAGGCAGGGGCACAGAGGGAGATCTGTGGGGGGTGAAGTAGGTGCCGAGTGGTGACATGGGATTGGGGAGGCACAGGGGGATGATTGGGGAATGGGAGATGCTGGGGCTGATAGGGTTGGGTGCTGTGGGAATCCGGGGGCAGGTGAGGGTGGGGAGCAGGAGTGAGGGGCCATGGGAGAGCTGGGGATGGGGTGTGTGTGGAGGACAGGGACAGGAGTGGGGGGCCATGGAAGATCTGGGGATAGGGTGTGTGTGGAGGAGGGGGGACAGGAGAGAGGGGTCATGGGAGATCTGGGGATGGGGTGTGTGTGGAGGATGGGGGACAGGAGAGGGGGGCCATGGAGGAGCTGGGGATGGGGTGTGTGTGGAGTACAGGGACAGGAGTGGGGGGCAATGGGAGATCTGGGGATGGGGTGTATGTGGAGGATGGGAGATGGGAGTAGGGGGCCATGGGAGATCTGGGGATGGGGTGTGTCTGGAGGATGAGAGATGGGAATGGGAGTCCTTGGGGGAACTGGGGATGGAGTGTGTGTGGAGGACAGGGACAGGAGTACGGGGCCATGGGGGAGCTGGGGGTGGGAGTGGTGTGGAGGATGGGGGACAGAAGCGGAGGGTCCTTGGGGGAGCTGGGGATGGGTGTGTATGGAGGATGGGGGACAGAAGCAGGGGGTCCTTGGGGGAGCTGGGGATGGGATGTGTGTGGAGGACAGGAGACAGGAGCGGGGGCCCTTAGGGGAGCTGGGGATGGGGTGTATGTGGAGGATGGGGAACAGGAGCGGGGGACCTTGGGGGAGCTGGTGTTGGCAGGGTGGTCTGTCTGGGTGCAGGCGGGCACTGGGGAGCACTGGGGGGATCTAAGATGAGAGAGGTAGGGGGAGGGACAGAGCAGTGGAGGTGGGTCTCTGGGGGCAGTTGGGGATGCGATGGGGTGGCTCATGGGGGCTTGACCCCATGCCCACTCCATTTGGGGGCTGGCCCTCATCTCACTGCAGGCTCCCTGATGGGCGACCCAACCATGATAGTGACTCTGCTCCCCAGCGTGCCCGAGGTGGTGCCAGCCCAGAGCCAGGCCGGGGAGTTCATCCTCCTGCTGGACCGCTCCGGCAGCATGGCGTGCCCCATGGACAGCAGAGACCTCTTCCGCCAGCGCATCAACAGCACCAAGATACAGCCAGAAGGGAGGCTGCGGTCGGTGGGACCATGCTGGGGGAAGCTGCCGAGGCTGGCTGGGCCCATGGGGCTGACTCTCCATCCATCCGTCTGTCTGTCCCCAGGAGACCCTGATCCTGCTGTTGAAGAGTTTGCCCCTGGGCTGTTATTTCCACATCTATGACTTTGGGTCTGAGTTCGAGTCCTTCTACCCGTGAGTCCGAGGGGCAGGGTAGGGAGGAGGCTGGCTGGGTTAGGGAGCAGGGCTGGTTAGGGGACAGAGGGTATCTGTGGGTTAGGGGCAAGGGGCTTCGGTGGGTTGGGGGCAGGGCTGGTTAGGGGACAGGGGCTTGCTGGAGGGTAGGGGGCAGGGCTGGCTGGGGACAGGAGGTGTCTGGGTTAGGGGGCAGGGCTGGCTGGGGGCAGGGTGTCCCTGGCTCCAGCTATCCCAGCCCCAGACCTATCAATGCCTCCTGCAGGCAGAGCATGGAATATACCCAGCAGACCATGGCCGAGTCCCTGCAGTGCGTCCAGCTGCTCCAGGCTAACCTGGGGGGCATCAAAATCTTGGAGCCACTACAAGCCATTTACCGCAGCCCCTGCCGGGACGGGCACCCACACCAGGTACCGGGGGCACTGGGGCCAGCTGGAGGGGCCTCCTGGGGCAGGCTCGGAGAGTGATTGTGGGGCCGTGGGGTGGTGTGGTGGGTCTCAGAGAAGTATGTGTGTTTAGGGGGACAGACTCATAGACTTTCAGGACAGAAAGGACCCCTGCCCCAGAACGATTATCTGCAGTAACTGAGCCCCGCACCCCCGGTGCACCATCCCTGCCCATGGGGTGTTTGCTCCCAGCTGTCACGTGGGCCATACGCCATCACAGGCCCCTCCTTGCCTGTTCCTGCCATCCCGCTCCCCTCGGAGGCTGTTCCTTAACTTCCAAGTGGGAGACCCTGACAGAGGGGATCGGAGAGGGGCTGGGGGCTGTGGGGGACAGTCGACAGGGGCCATGGGGTTGCTCGGAGTGGGACTGGGACTCTGGACCAGATGGGGGGGAGGGGGCAGAGCCAGCGCCCCTGGGGGTGTGAGCAGGGCGTGGGAGGTAGCAACCCGGGGGGAGGGCAGGCGGGCGGAGGCGGGAACCTCTGTGTAGAGCTTGGAGGGGCAGTGCTTTGTGCTGCACCCAGCTCTGGGGGGTGCCCTGCAGCTTGTGTGGGGCAGGAAGGGCACACATGATGAGATCAGGAGGAATCTTGTGAAAGGTGCCCACAGCTGTCGGTGGGTTCTTGTCTCCAGAGGCGGGCAAACAGGTGATGGGTGGGGGTTGGGGTCATGCCTGGGGGTTGGGGGTCACAGAGATAGGCGAGAATATCAGCAGTCCCCATCTGTCAGTCCCTCAGAAGAGATCTCGGGGAGGGGAGGGATGGGACTGGGGGTCTCTGGGAGGGTCAGGCTCTCTGGTGAGCTGCTCCTGTTCCCAGTGAGGAGGGAGTGTCTCTGGGGGGGCTGTGGTCCCTGGCTCTGACAGTGTGTCTCCCCCACAGCTGTTCGTGTTTACGGATGGGGAGGCAGAGAACACCCAGGATGTCATCACAGAGGTGTGGCATCACCGGGGGACCCACAGGTAATGGGGATGCCTCCCCCCCAGCCCTGCCTCTATTAGCATTGCCATCATGTGGACCCTCCCACCATAGTCCCCAGCATCTGCCCAACCCTTCACCTCACTCTGCCCCCCAGCCCTGCCAGCATGGGGAGCCCCCACAAAGCCCACCCAGCCCTACTGGCCCCTCTCCAACTGTCCTGTCTCCCTCTCCCAGCACGGGATGGACCCCACCGTCTCTGCACACCCCCCACTCCCCCCGAACTCTATCCCCCCTGCAGGTGCTTCTCCTTTGGCATCGGGGACGGGGTTTCCACAGCTCTGATCAAAGGCATCGCCCGGGCAGCAGGGGGCAGTGCCGAGTTCATCACTGGCCAGGACCGCATGCAGCCCAAGGTGAGAACCCAGGAGTCTGGGCTCCCAGCTCCCCTGCTGTAACCCACCAGCCCCTACTCCCCTCCCTGCAGCGAGTCCTGGCTCCCAGCTCCCCTACTCTAGCCCACTAGACCCCACTCCCTTCCTGAGCCGGGTATAGGACCCAGGCATCCTGGCCCACCCTGTGTGTGCCGGTCTCTCTTTCAAGTGCTGCAGTCTCTGAAGCGGGCCCTGCAGCCGGCGGTGACCGGGATCTCGCTGAGCTGGGATCTGCTCCCTGGGATGCAGGCACAGCTGCTGCACCGGGGCCCCGAGGTGATATTCGCTGGGCAGCAGTGCCTCACCTATGCCCAGCTCTGCGAGCAGCCCCAGATGAGAGAGCGAGACCCCCACCCTGGGACACCCCCAGGACTCAGGGTCAGTGACTGAGCCAGGAGCCCCACAGTCCCCTCCTGGGTAATAACGCTGATCCCAATGTTGGCCATAGGGCTGGAGGTCCCTATGCTACCCCAGCCCCATTGAGCTGAATGGTAATTGATAACTCTGACCCCTAACGATGGCCATTGGGCTGCAGGTCTCTGTACTAGCCTGTCTGCATTGATCTCAGGGCAGGTCTGCCCTGCAAATTGACATCAGCACAGCTGCACCATTGTAGCACGTCTGGTGAAGACACTCTAAGCCGACGGGAGAAGCTCTCCTGCTGACATAGTGCTGTTTACATGGAGGGCTGAGGTTGGTCTAACTATGTTGCTCAGGGGTTGGATTTTTCATGCCCCTGAGCGACATCGTTCTACCACAGTATGTAGTGTAGATGAGACCTCAATGGGGATCGATAACTCTGACCTCTAATGATGGCCACTGGGTTGGAAGTCTCTGTGCTACCCCAGCCCCATTGAGCTCAATGGGGATTGTTAACTCTGGGCCATAATGGTGGCCATTGGGCTGCCTAGACCAGCCCCCCAACTGCTGTTAATTGGGCGTATTTTCCCTCTTTGTTCTGTAAGCTGGGTCTAGGGGGTCCCAGGGCATCTTCTCCCCTGTCGCATTCCACCTCTGACCGCCTTTCTTTGCCTGCAGCCCCAAGGCACTCCCATGGGGGGCGTCACCCTGCAGTATGGCATCCAGGACCAGACCTACAAGGAGATACTGCAGTTCCCCCTGCAGCCACAGGATGGAGACAGGTGACAGCAATGCTCCCCAGCTCCCATCCCCACACCCCAGGCAGCTGGGTCCTGCCCTCCTCTTCCCCACCCCACATCCCGACCACAGCGGAACAGAGATGGGATGGGACCTGCCCCCCCTGGCTCCCAGCCCCCCTTCTGTGACCACTAGACCCCACTCCCTTCCCGGCACCAGGATAAAACCCAGGAGTCCTGGCACCCACTCCCCCCCCCTTCATCCCACTAGATCCTGCTCCCCTCCCCGCAGCGGCTGGAACCCAGGCATCCAGGGCTGACCCTGTAACTCTCTCTCCCTGGCACAGGCTGCATGTTCACCGGTTGGCAGCCAAGTCGCTGCTGCTGGAGCTGGAGGGGGCCATGGGCGCTGGGTCAGAGGTGGCCCAGCACCGGGCAGTGGAGGCCAGTCTGAGCTCAGGGGTCATCTGCTCCCTCACAGCCTACATGAGGGTGGACAAGGAGCAGGGGCAGCCGGTGCAGGGGCCGCTGGTGAGACGGGATGTCCCATTGGCAGGTAACCTCCGAAGGAGTCGGGGCTCCTGGCGCTGGGGGGGACCCAGCATGTGGGGAGAAGGAAGGCACCGGAGGGAGGGATGGGGGGAACCTGGCACCAGGAAGGAGGGGAATTCCTGGAGGGATCTCAGCACGGATCCCAGTGTAAGGGCAGGGGGAACCCAGAAGCATGGGGGGCATTTTGCTTATGGGGTAACGTCCCTTTGCCCCTCTCCCTGCCCTCCTGACTCCCATGGGGCTGTGCTGCCCCTCTATGTTCCCAGGCGATGGTGACCCCAATCCTCACACCCCCAGGGCATGGGGAGAGCAGGAGTGCTGGCAGGGTGAGACAGGGAGTAGCCCACAGGGCTTGCCCCCCACACCCCTGCTGGGAGAGTGGGACCTGTGCTTCCCCCCCCAGACAGATGCACAGAGACAGACAGGCAGGCGGAGACCCAGAGTCAGGCAGGGACAGAGACCAAAAATCAGACAGACGGACCCAGAGCGGGACAGTACTGGAGAGACGCGGAGAGAGAAACAGATCCAGTCAGACCGACCGACCGACGCAGACAGTTGCAGGGACAGGAGGGGCAGGCGCATCACTGTCGTGAGCAGACCTGCCTAGAGGGGGCCTCTCGCTCCCCAGCATCCTGCCTTCATCCATGGGGTGCAGCACTCACCCCTGCATCTTCTGGGGCTGGAGGAGAGGTCCCGGCTGAAGAATAAGGAGAGAAGAATGGGCCTGTGCGGACTGGATCTGGGGGTCACAGCCAGAGGGAAAGGGACAGGAGCTGGGGAGATCCTGGCTGTGATGGAGCTGCAGGGAGAGCAGGATGGGGCTGGGTGTGTGGGGGTCCCAGCTGGGGGAAAGGGAATGGGGGGTATGGGGAAGGGGCCCTAGGCGCCGCCAGTGAGCTTCCCCACTGTCTGCAATTTGGGGGGCGTGTCATAAACAGATAGCTAAGGGTTAGCATCTCTTTCACCTGGAAAGAAGTAATCTGAACACCTGACCAGAGGGCCAATCAGAAAACAGGATTTTTTCAACTCTGGGTGGAGGGAGTTTTGTGTCTGTGTTCTTTTCTTCTGCCTGATACTCTCTCAGCTATGAGGAGTGATTTCTATTTCCTGCTCTCTAATCTTCTGTTTCCAAATTGTGAGTACAGAGATCATGTATTTACATGTCTATAGTTGCTGGAGTGCTTTGATTTGTATTCTTTTTGAATAAGGCTGTTTATTCAATATTCTTTTAAGCAATTGACCCTGTATTTGTTACCTTAATACAGAGAGACCATTTTTATGTATTTTCTTTCTTTTTTATATAAAGCTTTCTTTTTGAGACCTGTTGGAGTTTTCTTTTCTGGGAAACTTCAGGGAAATTGAGTCTGTACTCACCAGGGAATTGGTAGGAGGAAGAAGTCAGAGGGAGATCTGTGTGTGTTAGATTTACTAGTCTGATTTTGTATTCCCTCTGGGTGAAGAGGAAAGTGCTTTTGGTTTCCAGGATTGGAATTACAGAGGGGGAACTCCCTATGTTTAGATTCACAGAGCTTGTGTCTGTGTATCTCTCCAGGAGCACCTGGAGGGGGGGAAGGGAAAAGGATTATTTCCCTTTGTTGTGAGACTCAAGGGATTTGGGTCTTGGGGTCCCCAGGGAAGGTTTTTCAGGGGGACCAGAGTGCCCCAAAACACTCTAATTTTTTGGGTGGTGGCAGCAAGTACCAGGTCCAAGCTGGTAACTAAGCTTGGAGGTTTTCATGCTAACCCCCATATTTTGGACGCTAAGGTCCAAATCTGGGACTAAGGTTTGACAGCCTGGGGAGGGGGGATTTCTCTTCCCTCCCTTTGCTTCTCTGTGTCTATTTGTATGTCCGTCTGTGTCTCTCTGTCCATCTGCTCCCTAAATTTAGATTTCATCAAGGAATATATGGAGATGATAGACCGCGTCTCGATAAGGGAAGTCTCATTAGACGGTATCTATGAGCAGCCAGCGAGCAGAGTGCACCTAGCCGAACCGAACCACCGCAGCGTCTTCGGGCGCCTGTCCCATGACTTGCATGCGGCACGTGAGTACCACTGCCACAAGTACCTGCAGCTCTCGAAGTCCAGCCCCGGCCATCTCCTCCCTCGGAAGTGCCTCTCCTGGCTCCGTGGCGGGGCGGGGGGACAACACAAGGGCAGACAGTCCTACAGTCAGGGGCCCCCGGCACCCTGAAAGGTTAGGGGGACATGGGCTGGGAGTCAGGACTCTGGGGGTGGGCAAACACCAGGGTGACGCTTCATCGGGTTAAAGACAGATGTGCCCTGAAGGTCATGGAGTTATGCAAGTATTTAAAAACTACATAGAAAACGAAGGAAATTCCTGGGCGAAAAACCTTTGTGTCGCGGTAGGAGGGGGAATTCTTAGCTGTTTTTTTTTTTAAGTGTCTTGAAGCAAAGTATCTCGAAACAAAATGAATAAAAAAATAACAAAACCTCCAGGCAAAAAACTCTGTGAAGCTGGAATTTGGGGTGTGAGTTTGTATCGGTGAGCTAAGAGTGTCTGGGGGGTGGGAGGGATCAGGAGTTTTTAGTAACAGAAATGTCTCTGAGCAGTTTTCTCTGAAATAAACACAGAGGGAAATTCCCAGGCAAAAAACCCTTGTGAAACTGGGCCTAAGCTTGGATGTTTGTACAGGCGAGTTCAGGGGCAAAAGTCTATTGGCACATTCTGGTTTATAAACAAAGAAAGCCACGAAAGGCAGAACTTTTAAAGTGAAGGCTCACCTTAAAACCTGAATTTGGAGAGTCTGGAAATACAAGGTTACTGTAGCCCAGATAACTTTAGCTCTGCCCCATAACCCTGGCCAATGCATGGCTATAATATCATATAGACTCGGTAACATCCCTTTACCCGCTACCCTTTTAGATGCTTGTGTCTCCCTCCGGACGTAGGTATGTATCGCAGATTGTAGTGGGGGATGGTCCTGGGATCAGATTGTTTTTGAAAAACACCCTGGGGTTGTGGAATTAATGGCTGGGCTGGGACATTCACAGGGAGTTGAGTGCCCGTCTCCGATTAAAAGTAAATTGTCATCTCATGGATACAAGAAGGGGCAGAGTTAAGGATGTCTGTGGCGGGGTTAAGGGTGCAGAAGAGCGGGTAAAGGGTGCCCATGGATGAGGTAGTGTTAAGGGTGCAGAGGAGCAGGTTAAGGACACCCCTGGAGGGACAGAGTTAAGAACACACAGAGGGTTACAGTTAAGGTTGGCTGTCCCCCAGCCTGGACAGGCCATGTTGCTGTTCTGAACCCACAACCCTTTACCAGCCCCATCTGGTCTCTTTCCAGAGCGGGCACCAGAGGAGTATGCCTTACTGAGGCTGGTGTCTCTGCAAAATGCTGACAGTTCGTGGGACCTGGACCCCCGGCTGGCTGCCGTGCTGGGGGTGAGCGAGACTGATGCCAGGGCGAGGATACCCAGGAAGGTGAGCGGGTGGAGGGAGGGTGCAAAGGAGAGAGGAAGGGAGAGATGAGGGGGCAGGTGCTATGTATTGGGCCTCTTCTCTGCTCCCAGATGAGGTTGGGGGTGACCCAGGCTGGTGGGGGGGAGTTTGAGGGTGATTAGATTAAATGACCCCTGAACCTGGAGCCCGGTGGGCAAGACAGGCCCAGATTGGGGGGCTGGGAACCCCCTAATGGGGTCGGAGCATTGGGTCAAGGGGGCCAAGGGCCAGGTAGAGGCGCCCAGGCTGGGCCCTTTGTCAGGCCGTCTCCCTACCCCCAGGCATGGCACTGGGCATCTGGGTAGGAGGTCCACGGTGCTGGAGTGGGGGTGCTAGGAACACTCTGAGTTGAGAGGGGGATGACTGGAGTGGGGGGGTCCCTAGGGATGAGAGGTCAGGCCAGGCACTGACTCAGGCTGTCTTTCTCCTGCCTCCCTCAGGACATGACCCCCAGCATCTGGGCCACGGTGCTAGCCGTGGTCTGGCTGCACGACCGGGCCATGGGGCAGCGTGACGAGTGGGAGCTGCTGGAGGCTAAGGCTGTGGGTTGGGTGCGGGACCGAGGAGGTCAGGGAGGTGGGGGGCAGGGACAGTGTCCAGGGTCTCAACTCCCAAGAGCCCTTGCCTCATGGGGCCCCTGAGCCTGGGCCCCAGGAACCTCCATCCTCACCCCTCTGTCCCCATGGTCCACAGCCATGACCCTGCACCCATGTTGCATAGCCCAGCCCCCTTCAGGGCCCTGAGAGCCTGTGCCCCATGGGTCCCAGGGCCCCCATCCCTGAGATTCCTGCCTTCCAGGGCCCCACAGCCCAGCCCTCGAAAGCCCCCATCCCCAGCCTCTCCCCATCCCAATCCCAGCATCCTTCTGGGGTTTCCGTGCCCCACCGTCGAGGACCTTTACTTCCCAGCTTCCCAACCCCCATGCCAGTCCCTCGCGTGCTGTGAGCTCTCTTCCCTTTGCCCCCAGGCCCTCCCCTTGTTCCCTGAGCTGGTGTCTCTCCATTGACCCCCCTCTCGTTTCAGGAGCCCAGCTGAGCGAGTGCCTGGAAGCCACCAACGCCCTGATGGACTGCAGCATTGGCCCTGTTGTCTTTGGGCTCTGAGCCCCCCTGGGATCCCTGTACCTGCTCCTCAAACTACTTTGGGCATTCAACTTGGAGCCCCAAGAGCCAACAGGGGGTGCAGAGGTGGCTGCGCTGATCTCGCCCTTCATGAGCCATCCAGTGTAAACCTAGTCCCACCTCTGTGGAGTTCAGCTATTGGACAGACAGACAGACCAACAGGATCTTTGCTTGTCCAAACGCGACCTCATTTTGTCATAGTGGCAGATTTCTCTTTGCTAGACAATCCTGAACGCAAACAGGAGCGCAGTGATTCACATAATTCTTCATTTCCTCTCTGTCTAGGTCTGGACTGGAGCTGGTCAGACATTTTCCAGCTGAACAGTGTTGTGTTGGCAAATGCGATTCCTTGGTGAAGGCTGAAAGGTGGAAACAGGCAGCAGATGGAGGAAGCTTGTCCCAGGCTGCATGTTGTGAGTCCGTCCCCAGTCACCAGCTGCTGAATTCTCTACCACAGGAAGAAATGCTTAAAACCTGACCATCCATCTTGATGGTTAATGCTCACGCTGTGTCTGTCCTGGGCAGCACGGGGCCCTTCTCAGGACATCCTGGGACTCAAGCAAACGATGAAAAACATCAGCTGGTTAATTTCCTGGAAGGAAAGTGCTATTTTTATCAAGAAACTGCAGGAGCGTAAGGAGGAAACAAACAGTTTTCCCACTTTATGTTAACCAGCCCTGACCCCCTTTGAACAGCTTTCACCACATGACTCTGTGCTGGGTCACGTCCCTATTTCAGCCTTTCCGTGTCTGAGAAGGAAACTCAAGAAATTCAATTAATAGCACCTGGAGTCCAATCACAGCTACCTGCCCCACATGGTGCAGAGACTCTGGGGAAGGATTAAGATACCAGGTAATTGATTTAATTGCCTTAAGCCCTGAAGGAATGCAGCCCTGGGACTGAGATTTCCCCAAAGGCCAGATGGAATTCAGAGATCCTAATTCCCACTTCCCACTGTGAATAGTGGAACTTCGATACCAGCGGTGACATCCTGGTCCCATTGAAATCAAAGGGCGTTTTGGCTTCGACTTCAATGGGCACAGAATTTCAGCCCATATTACTGGGCTTTTGCAAATTAAGCCCTGTGGCTGGGATTTTGGAAGAAGTGGTTGAGGCACCCAGTTCCAGGGGATTTGGCCTCTCTGAAAATCCAAACCTATCATCCTGTTCCAAACCCAATGAAGTCAGAGGAAAGGCTCTTTCAGAGAGAGCTGAGGAACCAGCTCCCATTGGAAACTCCAACCGGAGGGAGTCTTTTCAATGGTCTTCAGATAAACTCTGTTGGTAGAAGCTAATTGCCTAGCTCCCTTTGGCGCCTTTGGATAGTCCAGCTGACTCCAGTGGACTTTGAAGCAGGCCCAGTATGTATACCTGAGCCTTTAGCTAGATAGATAGAAAATCCCCACACACAAAATAAAATCATACGACCGTCTGTACTCACACGTATGTGGCCATAAATGGCCTCACATACTGTAGCACACCCAGTAATGTGTGAACCCTCCAGCCTGTAATGCCTTGTCCGTGCCTATCCATTCCCATCTAGTCCTGGGTGCTAGGTCCTCTCCTTGGCTCTGGCTGGGCTTTGCATGCTGGGGACTGGAGTAGGGGACTGGCCCATGGCATTCCCGGGTTCTCTTTTGGTTCCTGGAGGCAAATGTGGCCTAGTGGGTTGAGCAGCGGGGTCTGGGACTCAGGACTCCTGGCTTCTCCTGTGGGAAAAGCGTCACAGAGAAAAGACAATTAACAGCTGTAGACACACTGAGCATAGCAGGAGTCACCCATCAGTCTTACGAGGCCCCAGCAGATCAGAGTCTTTCCAATCCTTCCACCAGCCCAGAAGGTCCTGTCCATTCAATGGGTCCGGGTCAGTCCAAGCTCATCCTTTCAGAGCAGAAGTCCTTTCTTTGTTTTCTTTTTTCTGGAAAGGCCAGCCTGACCCAGTCTTTGCGAGCACCCCCGAGGGTGTGGAACTGCTCTGGAGCGGATCAGTCTCTGAGGGTGTTTTCTGCACTGCATTGTAAACCCGAGCTTGTGGACTCGGTGTTTCCAAGCCTGTGTTCGAGTGTCCACACTGCATTGGAAGCTTGGGTTTACAATGCTGGACCTGAGTCTCACAGTCATGCTAACATGTCCATACTGCACTGTGCAGATCTTCTGACTCGGGTCTGCGGCTTGACCCGTGTCCACACTGCACAATGACAGGGCTTGGACCCAAGTCTCAGCAGGACTCAAGCTCTGACCCGTCCCCCTAGCAGCATCCTAGGACCCAGGCCCTGAGGGTTTGCTCTACTGAGTCAGACTGACCTGTGTGCACCAAGGGCTGGTTGGGGTGCTTGGACTGTGGATGGGATTGCAGCGCCCCAGACACCTGCTGAGATTTGCCTTTATATTGTTAAGTCATCAGCGAGTAACGCATGTAGGCCCCAATCCTGGTGAGGCCAGCGCCAATGGGAGGTTGGACTTTAAGCTCAGTGGGGACAGGTTCTGCCCCCATTTTCTGTGTAGGTAGGTAGATGCTTCTGAGCACAGTAGTGTCTGAGCACACACAGGGATGAGGTGACTCCAGTGGAGCTAGAGCAGGGTCCCACTAACTGGGGTCTGCCCAGTGACTCCAGTGAAGCGACGGCTGAGGATCTGGCCCAGAGTTTAAGGTTGATATTTTCCAATCCTGACTAGGTGATTTGGACACACAGTTCCCATTACATTTAGTTTGAAAACATCAATCTAAGTGACCCGCTCAGTGCCACACAGAGAGTCGGGGCAAAGCAGGGAACTGATCTGTGAGTTCCGAGGGACAGTCCAATGCCTCAAACACTCGATCAGGTGTCATCTCCCCGCTGTGGTCAGGGGGTGAGGATCTCTGGCCTGTGCACAGAACAGACTATATCACAGTGGTCCCTTCCGGTCTTGGAACAGCTGGGAATCCATGAGTGTCTTAGCGAAACTGTGATCCATGGCTGTTCAAAACAACCGTTTAGCATTAAGCATCCTGCTCCTCAATGAAAATCGCAACCTCTGCTTTTCCCAAATGAACAGATTTAGGAAGAGTTTAGCACATGCAGCTTGATTGATTTGGGGCTAAGATTTTCAAATTTGGGGACCTAAAGTTGTTAATAATTAGGCTGGAATTAGGCACCTAAATCTGACTGAATTTCAATGGGATTTGGACATCTAGCTTCTATAAAGCTGCTTTCAAAATGTCAAACTTAGCTGTCATCTGGAACACCCATAGACCTCAGCCCCAGCCCCATTTGGGGAAACTGAGGCACAGAGAGGGGCTGGGTCACACTTTCAAAAGCATCTAATCCCAGTATCCAGAGGGACAGGTTTTTAAAGGTATTTAGGTGCTTTGTGAAATTTTCACAAGTAGTTAAACAAGTTAGATGCCTAACCCTCCTAAAAATGAATAGAAATTGGGCTCCAAATCCCTTAGGCGGTTTGAAAATCTTAGCCTTAATGGGTCTGTTTTGGTCTTTTTTTTCTTCTTTTCTTTTTTTCCCCCAAGATTGCTGGGCAGCCTTGGTTCCCAGACAGGTCACTGAGAAATGCAGGTGCCCAACACAGTACAAGTCTGGTCACTTTGATTAGTAGGGATTTTTGCTGGCTACCTTTAGACACCTGAGTTTGAAAACTTTTGCCTAAGTGATTTGGCTGAGGTCACAAAGTCAGGGCCAGCTCCGCTATTAAAGCTAAAGTCTCTGGAGCCCCATCATGTTCCCCAAACTATTATGCTGAATTCTTCTTCTTCTTCTCCAGACTTACACCGGTGAGAGCAAGGTTAGAAAGTGACCTCCGGAGACAAATCAGAGTCTCAGATGCCCCAGTGCATTAGTCCCACTCAAGTCACAGGGGTTAATTCTAATTCATACTATGAAGACCCAGAAATATAACAGAAGCTTGAACATATTTGATGATCTATTACTTTGTGTGTATGTGCATATGTGAGGAAGGGGGAATTTTGGGTAATATTTTTATGATCCTGCTACGTGCCTCGGTTTCCCCTATGTGGTGCGTGGTTACCCAGTGGGAGGAAAAGGACTTGGTGTGTTTTCAGGAAAGACTAAAAGACACAGGAGTTGGGCACATCACCTCCCTCTCTGGTGGCATGAAGAGTCGTTAAGGAACTGGTTGAAACTGACCCAAATAAACAAGGGGACCGGAGAGATAATGCCAGCACTGCCTGGATTTCCCCCCTTCTCGCAGGGAAAATGAGCAAAGACACATCCCCTGCTCCCCCCAGCTGGAGAACGAAGGACTGGGAAGGGGTGAGCTGGGGGTCAGAGGTTACTTCTGGATGCTCTGTCTCTCCTGGGAACTGACTACGGAGGTCAGACAGACACAGCCTGGACATGGGGTTCATTTCGACTTGGCGGGTCTCGGGCTGATCAGAACAGACGATTCTTTCACCTTCATTTCTCTGTGCTAACCTAAGAGCTTCCTAGGCTGTGTCCACATGACTAATAAACCCGGCTGTTTCACACATGCTCCCTGAGTGTTAATGGGGGAGACGCATGGGTCCTTGCCAAGCGGACACATCTCTTCCAGGGTCTGGCTCCGCTGGACAGAGCTCATGGGATGAAGCAGGGGGGCTGGAGTCAGGGGTCAGCCAGGAGGTGGTGAGGCTGCGTGGCCTCCCCTGAAGGGAGAGTGAGACCCTTTTGGGGTCTGGCCCATCAAAGAGGGTCCTGCAAGGGACTGGCCCAAAGCTGGGGGTGCAGCATTGATCCTATGTATCTGGGACAGAATGTGTGTGAGGCTGTTCCTCCTGCCGGAGGCTCTGGGCTCTGCTGTGTATTTGTATGTGTGTGTGTTTTGTTGTCACCTGCTCAGTGTGTGAGTGCAGGTGCATGCATCCCTGCTGCCCTCTTCTCTTGCTCGGGGTGTGGGGGTTGTCATAACTTTAGTCCCAGATTTGGACCTTAGCGTCCAAAATATGGGGGTTAGCATGAAAACCTCCAAGCTTAGTTACCAGCTTGGACCTGGTACTTGCTGCCACCACCCAAAAAATTAGAGTGTTTTGGGGCACTCTGGTCCCCCTGAAAAACCTTCCCTGGGGACCCCAAGACCCAAATCCCTTGAGTCTCACAACAAAGGGAAATAATCCTTTTTCCCTTCCCCCCTCCAGGTGCTCCTGGAGAGATACACAGACACAAGCTCTGTGAATCCAAACAGAGTGACTCCCCCCCTCCGTTCCCAGTCCTGGAAACAAAAACACTTTCCTCTTCACCCAGAGGAAATGCAAAATCAGGCTAGCAAATCCAACACACACAGATCTCCCCCTGATTTCTTCCTCCCACCAATTCCCTGGTGAGTACAGACTCAATTTCCCTGAAATTTCCCAGTAAAGAAAACTTTAACAGGTTTTAAAAAGAAAGCTTTATATAAAAAAGAAAGAAAAATACATACAAATGGTCTCTCTGTATTAAGGTGACAAAATACAGGGTTAATTGCTTAAAAGAAATATGAATAAACAGCCTTATTCAAAAAGAATACAAATCAAAGCACTCCAGCAGTTATATTCATGCAAATACCAAAGAAAAGAAACCATATAACTTACTATCTGATCTCTTTGTCCTTACACTTAGAAACAGAAGATTAGAAAGCAGAAACTACTTCTCCAAAGCTCAGAGAAAGCAGGCAGACAGAAAACAAAGACCTCAGACACAAAATTCCCTCCACCCAAAGTTGAAAAAATCCAGTTTCCTGATTGGTCCTCTGGTCAGGTGCTTCAGGTGAAAGAGACATTAACCCTTAGCTATCTGTTTATGACAGGGGTGGGGTGTGTATTTCCCTTCTGGGCCCTCTTGGAAGGAAGGATGTGTGTGTGTGCGTGTGTGCAAGCTGCTTTGTGATGCATGGAGACAGCTCAGTTCTGGTCCGGGTCTGGTGTGGCAGGTACTGCTGGAGGTCAGAACCCCACAGAAATACCAGAGGTCTGAGGATGCAGGGCCTGGGCCAGGCTCCTTAGTTTGTGTGCTGCAGACACAAGGGGAATGCTGTAGAGGTTGAACTGCCAGTCAGAACAGTGGTGCATTGACAGAGCTGTGTGTGTGTGTGTGTGTGTGCAGGGGGGGCAGTGAACTTGAGTCACAAAGGGTCAGGATGGAGGGGAATTGTCCAGGGGTTGCAGGGGGTTGGACTAGATGACCTCCTGTTGTCTCTTCTAACCCTAAACTTCTATGATTCTGTGAAACCTTAGCCTTACTCAGAAATATTGCTATGGAAACTTAAGAAAGTCTGAATTTGAATAAAAGACTTTCTTATCTTACGTAGAGAAACAATGAACAAGGGATATACCCAGGGATTTATTTTCATTGTTAGGGATTTTCTGCCTTACACAATGTCAGCTCTGTGTGGTTTCAGATGCTGTACACTCCTCACAGAGGGTGAACACTTAGACAACACCCTGGAGAAAAATACCCTCATACTGTGTGTATCAGTGCTGAACATGAGAGTGACAGAGCTGTCAACTCCTCACTTTCCTGGAAGATGTGTTACATGGACACAGCAAGGGACCATAAAGACTGTCTCAGTAACTCCATGCAGATCATTTCCTTTTCTTTTTCTTTTCTTATTCCTTTTCTTTTTCACATTAGTGCTGAGATATTCAATGGGAGATTTCAACTTAATTTTAATGGGGGCTGATTGCCGGGCAGCTTTGAAAACCTTAGGCTAAGTTATTCTCTAGGTATTTTTGCATGTTTTGGTGAAAGCCACATATTTACTGACTGCTTTGCACAAGGCTTCCTTGACCTCTCTGTTTCTCAGGCTGTAGATGAGGGGGTTTACCAGGGGAGTCAGGACCGTGTAGCAAAGAGAGACCACTTTGTTCAGGTCTCTCAGTATATCACGTTTCGGTAGCAGGTACACAATCATTATGGATGCATAGAAAATTGTCACCACAATGAGGTGAGAGGAGCAGGTGGAAAAGGCCTTTTGTCTCCCAGTGGTGGAAGGGATTCTCAGGATGGTGGCGATAATGCACACATAGGATATCAGGGTTAGTAGGAATGGAGGCAGGGTGAATACAGAGACTAATATGAAATCCAGCAATATGACCAGGTGGGTGTCACTGCAGGAGAGTTCCATCAGTGGAATGGAATCACAATAGAAATGGTCAATTTCATTTGGGCCACAGAATATTAACTGTGATAGGAATAAGACAAAGATGGCAGTAACCAAACAGCCATTTAACCATGACCCAGCAGCCAGCTGGAAGCAAAGCCTGCTATTCATAAGAGTTGAATAGTGCAGGGGTTTACATATCGCTAAATACCGATCATAAGACATCGCTGCTAGGAGATAGCATTCTGTACATGCCAGAGAACCAAAGAAATACAGTTGTGTGATACACCCACTGACTGAGATGGTTTTGTCCCCAGTCAGGAGACTGGCCAGCATCCGGGGCAGAGTGGCTGAGATGTAGCAGGTCTCCAGACAGGACAAGTTGCCCAGGAAGAAGTACATGGGTGTGTGCAGGTGCTTGCCAGCCACAACGAGCACCACGATGAGGGTGTTCCCAGCCACGGTTGCCATGTAGATCACTTGGAACATCAGGAAGAGAAGAATTTGCAGGTCAGGGAGATCCCCAAATCCCAGAATGATGAATTCTGTGATGGCTGTTTGGTTTCCCCAGTCTCTGTCTGCCATGGCTTGAGTCCAGGAACAATAACACACTCTGTGCAATTGAACTGGAAGAACAGAGTTAAAAGTTAGTCAAGTTTCATTAACTAATTCCATAACTATTCGGAAACTCTCCTTCCAGTCCTGATTATAGGCTGCAATTTTAAACCTAAATGTTGAGTTCAGAGCAAAGTGCCAGAAGTCTCAGTTTGAGAACAGAACATTTGTATCCATGCAGACCAGCCTTTGCCATGATCAGCGCAATCACTACTGTAACAGCCCATATCTCTGGTAGCCGAGTACTGATATAACGGATCAGACTATTTCTTTATCCACCATTATATCCCTTTAGTGACATCACAGAGCTTAACAATGATGCTTAGATGCTGTATTTCATTTCTGGCAATGACCAGAATCATGCTATGTCTTATGAGTCAGAATCAAACAACTAAAATCTTGGACTGAGATTTTTCAATGTGGTCTAGAGTTCTTAGGCACCAACCTTCTGTTAGATTTATTTCCATTAAATCGAACTATATATCCTGGTATATGCAGCATTTCAATGCCCTGTAGGGAAAAAAACAATTTTCACCCCCTCAAAAGAGATCAGTTTATGCCATAAATTATGAAGTGGTGTAAATTCTCCCTTAGTTCCTGTGATGGTGATGTGGTGAGGAAATAACAATGCCTTTTCTGTTTCCCGACATTAGCTATGTAACAGTAATAAAATACAGCTCTTTGGAG
>NC_066628.1:20563097-20620361 GCF_025201925.1 Gopherus flavomarginatus
ACAGTTTTCAGTGCGACCCCAATGCCCCAGGGTGGTGCTAGGGGGAATTGTGCTCCAGGGAGCAGAATGGGATGATCTCACCACCAAAGCCAGTGCTGAGTACAATTCAAGGAAGGGCTGTGTTTTCAGAGTGCTGTTGTCTCAAAGACATTAGCCTGTCTGAATTGAATTTAGATGGTGCAGGTATATGGTTCCCCAGGTACCCAGCAGTATGAATTTAAATAACCACCATCACTCCCTGTTTGTGATATTCTGCGAATGGAGATGAACTCTTTGGATGTAACAAAGGTAAGGCACTAGGAATCAAGAGGAAAATATAAATAACAAAGGGGCACTTTTCCCCCCGCATATGTATAAAGAATCTTGGGAGATAGAAAGATGGGAGACAAACTTGAGATGCACAGACACAGAGACAGATTTCCATAGAAGTCAGAAGCCAAGACCTCAACCACATTACACCTATGGCATAAGGTAAAACATTCCAAAATGTGTTTCTATGCATGATTTTTTGAAAAGCATTGAAGAGTGAAAGGGATTGAAATACATAATTCTATCTATCTCTACCTCCCTCCCTCAGTCCCTCTATTTATCTATCTCCATGCAGACCCATCTATGTATGTGTGTTTCTGTCTGATTATTCATGTGTTTATAGATACTTTTGGATATCTAAGTATCAATCTATCTGCCAAAACTGATACTGCATAAAACATGTTTGACACTAATAGAAACGGACCTTGGCTTTCAGATCTTTCTTTCTTTGTGCTAAACTGAGAAGCAGTTATGTGGCCACCATAGGACCCCTTGAGAGGTTGATTGCATTGTTGGTTTTCTGATCCCACCCGGAGACAGCCTAGCAAAAAGTTTTAGAATGAAAGTATATGTTCAATTGAACCTTGTAAATACCAATAATTTTTTCTCCAGTTGTGGTTAATAGAATGGAAAAACTTCAATGGGAATTTAAAAATAGATTTTTTCCCCCAGAAAATTTATATTTTTGAAAATGTCAAGATTATGTCAACTTTTTAAAGTGTCATAAATTTTTGTGAGCTCTGTAACTTGTCAGAAAAACCCTAGAAACAGTTATTTAGTTTGTTTGTATTCTCATTATTATTTTATTTTATTAAAATCAATTTGTCAAAAACTTGACATTCGGACTTTTTAAACTTCCTCTATTCTGCAGGCGAAAGCTGAAATAAGAACGAACAATCAAAGCAATGTGGTGATGGAGTTGTGCTTCTGGGCTTCTCGCTGTCACAGTCCATGGAGCTCCTGGTTTTCATGCTGCTACTGGCCATCTTTGCCTTGACTCTAATGGGGAACATAGCCATCATCACCTAAGTGTATGTGGATCTCCGCCTCCACACCCCCATGTACTTCTTCTTCTGCAACCTCTTCCTCTTGGAGATACTCTTTGTCCTCTCCATCACTCCAAAGATGCTGGAGAACCTGCTCTCCCAGGCCAAAGCCATTTCCTTCTGGGGCTGCATCACCCAATGTTACTTCTATTTCTTCCTGGGCACTGCGGATTTCATCCTCATCGCCATCATATCCTTCGACCGCTACGTGGCCATCTGCCACCCACTCCACTACCCTGTCATCATAAGTGGGCATGGTTGTGTCTTCCTTGTCATGGGTAGTTGGTTGGTTTGGTTTCTCTCCACCCTTTGCCCACTTATTTTGCTGTGCCAGCTTCCTTTCTGTGGCCCCAATGTGATAAACCATTTCTTCTGTGACTACGCCCCACTAGTGAGGTTATCCTGTGTCGACACACACTTCCTCCTCATGATCGAGTATGTCCTTTCCTCAGTGGTTCTGCTCACATCCTTGTCTTTTACTGCAGGGTCCTACGTTTACATCATCGCCACAGTCCTGCAAATCCCCTCAGCCACAGGCAGGTGAAAAGCCTTTTCCACATGCACCTCCCACATCACGGTAGCCTCTATCCACTATGGCAGTGTCATTTTGATGTATGCTAGGCCCATCCAGGGCCGCTTCCTGGACCTCCAGAAGGTGGTGGCTGTGTGCAATGTTATAGTGAGCTCTTTACTGAATCCTTTCATTTACACCTTAAGGAACGAGAAGGTCAAAGAAGCCTTCAAGGAATATTTGACTAGAAAGAGCTCTGTTCTGCAACCAGAGCCTTGATACAGATACATCTTCATCTCAATAATGAATTGTGCTTTTATCCATTGAGTGTCATTGTTATTTAGTGGGGTGGAAGCTTGACTTAGGCTCAGGATTTCTGGTTCTATTCCTGGACCTGCTGTGTGACCTTAGCAGAGTCTGCTTCCCTTCCCACCCTTTTTTCATTTAGGTTAGGATTTTCCAAACATCTAAGTAATTTAAACGCTCAAGTCCCAACTCCTCAATCAATCCATTGCTTTTGACATCCTCACTCTTAGACTATAAGCTCTCCAGGGCAAGAATTGTCTCCCGTTACCATCTGTTTATACAGTGCCTAGCACAATGGGGTCCTAATCTCTGTTTACAGGCACTCATGTAGCATAAATAAAGAGTTCCTGGGAATTTCAAAGGGGTCTAAGGGAGTTAGACACCCACCTTCTATGAAATTGCAATGAGATTTGATGGTGAGGGGCCATTGATTTCAATGGGTGCTAGGAATTTAGATGCTTTTGAAAATCCCACTGCCTAAATACCTTTGAAAATATGGCCCTTGGTGCCTAACTCTCAATGATTTCAATGGAAGATAGGCAACTAGGCACTTTTCAAAATCCCACTAAGTGTCCATCTGCATGTTTAGGTGCCTAAATACCATTTAAAATCTGGCCCAACTCTTTTAGGCTCCATTGCAAATCCCAGATACTCAGTGTTTCAGTATTAATAGTCAGAATGAGCTCTTTCTCATAGATTCATAGATTCTAAAAGGACCACTGTAATAATCTTGTCTGACCTCCTGTATAACACAGGTCATAGCACTTCCCCATAATAATTCCTAAACCAGATCTTTTAGAAAAAAGTTCACACTTGATTAAAAATGGTCAGTGATGGAGAATCCACCTTGGTAAATTGCTCCAATGGTTAATTACTCTCCCCATTAAGAATTCATATCTTATTTCCAGTTTGAGTTTGTCCAGCTTCAACTTCCAGCCATTTGATCATGTTATACCTTCCTCCCGTAGATTGAAGAGACCATTATTAAATATTTGTTTCCCATGTAGCTACTTATAGACTGTGATCAAGTCACTCCTTAACCTTCTTTTTGTTAAACTAAATAGATTGAACTCCTTGAGGCTATCACTATAAGGCTTTTTTTTTCCCTAGTCATTTTTAATCATTCTTGTGACTCTTCTCTGAATCCTCTCCAACTTAGCAGCATCTTTCTTGAATTCTGGGTGCCAGAACTGGACACAGTAATCCAACTTCAATCACATCAGCACCAAATACAGAGGTAAAATATCCTCTCTTCTCTTACTTGAGATTCTCCTGTCTTCACATTAGCTCTTTTGGCCACAGCGTCACACTGGGAATTCATGTTCAGCTGATTATCCACCATTATCCATTATTCATATGAGTAAGAGTATCCCAGATCCGCCTGATATGATTTTAATACCTTCCTCTGAAGCATGTGACACTGGCCACTGTCAGAGAGAGGATACTGAGCTGGATGGACCCTGGATCTAAGTCTTTGTAACAATTCCTATGTTGGTATGAGGCTGCAGTTGCATTGAAGCAATGACTGAATCTTTTAAAAATCACAAAAGTTCCCAAGATTTTGGAACAAACCCCTCAAACGTCTGTGTCTTGTTCAGGGAAATCAGTCATTTTGGTTTTGACGTCTCTGAATTTAATTTTTTTTAATCTCTCTTTTAGCAAAATACTTTGCTATTTTTATCTTTTCATCCTGATTCAGGGCAAAATCCAACAGTTGAAAGATCAGAATTTCCTATGGGATGGAAACTCCATTCTCCGGCCAGCTCTAGTAAAGATGTATTGGCCTGTACAATGCCCTATGTGAAAATGAGGATGTATTTTCAAAGGAACTTAAGGGAGTTAGTTACATAGATCCCAATGATATTCAAAGGGAGTTGGTGGTGGATTTTCAGAAAAGCTTAGCAGGGTTTAGCCATTGCTTGAACACATTCTGCAGCCTCATACCAATATTTGAATTGTGCCCACAATTCAAGAAGAATGTTGCTAAATTGGAGAGGGTTCAGAGAAGAGCTATGAGAATGATTAACGGATGAGAAAAACATGCCTTATAGCAGAGGTGGGCAAACTATGGCCCACGGGCCACATCCAGCCTGTGGGACCATCCTGCTTGGCCCTTGAGCTCCTGGCCAGGGAGGCTAGCCCCTGCCCTCCCCTCCTCTCCCCCACGCTGTTCCCCCTCCCCTGCAGCCATGCTGCCACTCGGGTAGCATTCTGGGTGGCGGGATTGCATGCTCCTGCCGAGCAGCATGGCAGCATGTCTGGCTCCGGCCGGGTGACGCAGCTGCCAGACATGCTGTGCTGAGTGCCATGGTAAGGGAGCTGGGTCCAGGTGGTTGGATAAGTGGTGAGGATTCCAGGGGGCAGTCAGGGGACAGGGAAAAGGGTGCAGTTGGATGGGATGGAGGTTCTGGGGGGTGGTCACTGGATGGGGGGGTTGGATAAGTGTGGGAGTCACGGGGGGCCTGTCAGGGGATGGGGATGTGGATAGGAGTCAGAGCAGTCAGGGGACTGGAAGCGAGGGTGTTGGATAGGAGGTGTGGTTCTGGGGTGGTTAGGGGCGAGGGGTCCCAGGAGGGGGCATTTAAGGGACAAGAAGTGGGAGGGTTGGATGGATGGGGGTTCTGAGGGGGGCAGTCAGGGGTTGGGAAGTGAGAGGGATCACATAGGGGGCGGGGGACAGACTGTTTGGGGAGGCACAGCCTTCTGTACCTGGCCCTCCATACAGTTTTGCAACAGCAATGTGGCCCTCAGGCCAAATTTTTTTCCCACCCCTGCCTTATAGTGATAGACTCAAAAAGCTCTATCTATTTAACTTAACCAAGAGACAGTTAAAGGGTCTCTTGATTACAATCTATAAGTACCTACGTGGTACACGTAGCAGAGAAAGATCTTTAATGATTCAATGGCTAGAAGATGAAGCTAGACAAATTCAGACTGAAAATAAGACTTAAATTTTTACAGCAAAAGTAATTAACTACTAGAACAATTTACCAAGGGTTATAGTGGATTCTCCATGACAGACAATTTTTAAATCAAAATTGGGTGTATTTCCAAAAGATCAGCTCTAGGAATTATGTTGGGGAAGTTCTATGATCTGTGTTATACAGGAGGTCAGATTAGATGATCACAATGGTCCCTTCTGGCCTTGGAATCTGTAAAAAAGAGCCCAAGACATTTTTGAAACTATGAATGAATCTCATAAGTCATATTTTTAAAATGTTTAGACACCTAGTGCAATTTTTGAAAAGCAACTAGGTACCTAAAGCCCATTGAAATCGATGGGAGTTGGACACTTAGTTGCCTTTGAAAATCCAACCAGGACACTAAATAGCTTTTAGTGTATCCCAATTCTTGAAATCATCTCTCATGAATGACTTCAGCAGAGCTACATCAAGGATTAATTTGAACCTTTTAAACAATCCTTTATTCAAATTCAAATTAAAAGAAAAAAGTTTCAGGTGAGAGAAAGTTAAAGAAAGGTCAAATATAAAAGGCAGACAAGGATTATCAAAAGCATGTTTTGTAGGAAATTTTAGTTTAGTCAATACCCCTTAATGGTGCCCTACAGCCCCCTATCCCAGCTCTGCCAATGTCCCTGCGTACCAGTCCAGAGTCCACTACAGTCCCAATTCTGGGCTTTCCTCACATGTTTGCCAATGCCCTTCAGTCCCAACCCATAGTAGAATTAATTACATTCACTAATCATTTTTAATCAGTTTGTGATCCTGAAATAGAAGATGTAGAAATGTAAAAAGAAATTTCTGAATCCAAGAATAATAACAATAACATTCCATTTTATTCTGCTGTTTGATGATTTTTCTACATTTAGTCCTCTGAGAATCTATCTGTGACATATTCATCTGTAGGGATCGTGGGTGTTTTTACCTGCAAGCACTGACTTGATCACACAAGCTCAATATCCATTAGTTCCTGGAAATAGAAGCAGAGCTTTTGTGTAAGAGAAACATTAATGCTGAGTAGATCTCTCCCTCTGATTCTATCCTGTTTCTATCTCTCTCTTTCTTAGCCTATCTATCTATCTATCTATCTATCTATCTATCTATCTATCTATCTATCTATCTATCTATTACCAGGAAACCATCAAAAATATCCAACACTACCCTGCTAATATTGCAAAGTATGTGGAGAGCTATTCTTATATCTGTAGGAACATAGGAATTGCCAGCTTGGAAGAGGCCATAGTTCCGCATAGCCCAGTTTCCTGTCTCTAGCAGTGGGCAGCATCAGCTGCTTCAGAAGAAAGTACAAGAAACCCTGAACTTGGAGATTATGGACTAACCTTCCATAATGTATGCATCTCCATTACTTCCTTCAGGTAGGAGTTATTTCATACCCTGAAAGAAAGATAGATAGATAGACAGATAGATAGATAGACAGATAGATAATGATCATGGTGTAATGAGCATCCCTTTACCTGCTCTCCCCCACTCAAAACTCTCCATTTCTTCTTGGTCTTAAGGATTCCTGTCTTGTGTTCAGTTGCCGCAGCCCTTTGGTGACAGACGACACTGGCCCAAGACATCTCTGTCCATGCCTTTGACTGACACCTGGAGAGGGGGTTGAATGTGCAGAAACTCCCTACATTTCAGCACCTCTTCTTAGAATTTGATGATTTCTCATCTTATTGGTGCTGCCTGCATGAATATACCTGTATAATAGTCACCTTCTTAAAAGTGAATCTTGGACAACTGTTAAAACCAATACTTTCTCTGACTAGGTCCTGTCCATCTTAACAACCGCCCATCATTTCCCAGAGTAGAATTCTCCCCTGGACATCTTTTTTTCAAGTCTTTGGTTTCAGGTCAGCCTCCGAGTGTTCTAGTTCATTCATTCTGATATCAAGGTGAGTCTACATCAACATTTCTACAAAGGGATGTTATCTGGAGGAAATGCAACAGTCTTGGCTCTCTAGGCATTATGGTAACAAATTCTGATTTGCATGTTCTCTCTTCTTTGGTTTAGGTTTTAAGATTATGCCTTCAGTCTAACTTGAGGCAGTTTAAGCAGTAGCCTTCCAGATAGATGTCGGATTTCCTCCTAAGCATAACTCCATCTTTCTCATCCTCTCGCTTTTATCTACAGTTGACAGGCTTCATTCATTTTCTTTCTTTGTAGTACTCTGAAACATGTGGATGACAGTCTGCCTTGTTAAAATATTATCCTATTTAATTTTTGACAGTACTGAATTTGAATTCATTTTCTTCTCAGCCTAGTTGAAACAGCAGATCCGACATGCTGATGGGCAACCACAGCACCGAGGTCAATGAGTTCATCCTGTTGAGTTTTTCTGTGATTTGGGAGCTAGAGATCATCTTCTTCATGGTACTGCTGTAGATTACTAAATCTACATAGTATCAGAGGGGTAGCCGTGTCAATCTGGATCTGTAAAAAGCAGCAAAGAGTCCTGTGCCACCTTATAGACTAACAGACGTTTTTAGAGCATGAGCTTTCGTGGGTGAATACCCACTTCGTCAGATGCATGTAGACATGCATCTGACGAAGTGGGTATTCATCCACGAAAGCTCATGCTTCAAAACGTCTGTTAGTCTATAAGGTGCCACAGGACTCTTTGCTGCTTTTATAAATCTACATAGTGACAATCACTGGGAATGTGGTCATCATCACACACACCTGGGCTGATCACCACCTCCATAGTCCCATGTACTATTTCCTCTCCAATCTCTCCTTCCTTGATATCATGACTGAATTTATCCTCTTGGTCGTCATGTCAGTGGACTGCTACGTGGCCATCTGCACCCCATTGTGCTACTCCACCATCACGAGCCCATAGATGTCTGTTCAGCTGCTGGTGGTGTCTTGGGTTGGAGGATGCTTTTCTGTCCTCACCCCCATCATCATCATCATCATCATCTCCCAACTGCCCTTCTGTGGCCCTCACATCATTGATCACTTCTTCTGTGACACTGAGCCATTGATCAAGCTCTCCTGTGCTGACATCAGCCTGCTAGAGCTTATAGAGTTTTCCCTCTCCTCCGTGGTACTGCTGAGCTTTCTGATGCTCACTGTGGTGTCCTACCTATACATCATTGCCACTATCCTCTGCATTTCCTCCACAGGCAGGAAAAAGACCTCCACCTGTTTCAAGTTTTTTTTCCCCACTCTGAACTTTACGGTACAGATGTTGGGGACCTGCATGGACCCTTCTAAGCTTAATTACTAGCTTAGATCTGGTAACTCTGCCACCATCCAGAAGTTAGTGTCTGGAACACTGTCTGTCCACCCAAAACCTTCCCCTCCCTGGGCAGCCTTGAGAGGCTTCACCAATTCTCTGGTGAACACAGATCCAAACCTCTTGGATCTTAAAACAAGGAGAAATTAACCATCCTCCCTTCTTTCCCCCCACCAATCCCTGGTGAGTCCAGACCCAATCCCTTTGGATCTTAAAACAAGGAAAAATCAATCAGGTTCTTTAAAAAGGAAGCTTTTAATTAAAGAAAGAAAGGTAAAAATCATCTCTGTAAAATCAGGCTGGAAAATACTTTACAGGGTGCTCAGATTCATACAGCCCAGAGGAAACCCCCTCTAGCCTTAGGTTCAAAGTTACAGAAAGCAGAGGTAAAATCATCCCAGCAAAAAAAGGGACATTTGCAAGTTGAGAAAACAAAAATAAAACTAATCCACCTTGCCTGGCTATTACTTACAATTTTGAAACATGAGAAACTAGTTCAGAAAGATTTGGAGAGCCTGGATGGACGTCTGGACCCTCTTAGTCCCAAGAGCGAACAACCCCCCAAAACAAAGAGCACAAACAAAGACTTCCCTCCACCAAGATTTGAAAGTATCTTGTCCCCCTATTGGTCCTCTGGTCAGGTGTCAGCCAGGTTTACTGAGCTTCTTAACCCTTTACAGGTAAAAGAGGCATTAACCCTTAACTATCTGTTTATGACAACCTGTGCCTCCCATATCACAGTGGCCTCCATCGTCTACGGCAGTGCCATCTTCATGTATGTGGTGCTCAACAAAAGGTTCTCCTTCGGCCTCAAGAAGGTGGTGACTCTACAGACTGCCTTTGTCACCCACTTGTTGAACCCTTTCATCTACACCCTGAGGAACCAGATGGTCAAGGAGGTGCTGAGGGACACTGTGTCCTATTTTCTGAGTGGTGAGAAGAGCTTCAGGATGAATTGTAATTAGAATTCTGGCAGGACATTTGCGGGAGCTGAGAGAACTCTACAGAGTTAACCCTCACCCATAGCACTAATCATAGCCAGTCTCCAACACAGTGTGAGGAAACTCAGGATTAATTGTGAATACAATTTCAGCCATAAAATTTGTGAGAGTTCAGGCTAGACTAAGTAATTGACTCTAACTCTAAAACCAAATCTTAACACATAACTCTATCTCTTACCCTAACCCTTAATTTTTCTATAATACCTTATCAATAACACTTATCTTGATCCCTACTCTTTATCTTTACCTTACTCTTAACTCTAATCTTAACTGCTCATTTTAGCCCTAACCTCAATCCTTTATCCTAATTAATAACCCTTACCTTGATAAATCCCCCTTAACTTTTACCTCAACTTAACCTTTTCACCGTAACTCTTAACTCCTAACTCTAACTCTAATCTCAACCTTATATTCTCATCTAAATCCTACCCCATCCCAAATGTTTAAATCAAACTATAACCTTAACGCTAAGTCTGATATTAACCATAACCCTCACCCTAACTGTGACCCTAAAGCCATTTCTTGAACAGCATGAAGAATCTCGGGGTGAATTGTAAATATTGTTTCAGACAAAGCGTTCACTGGACTATGACCAAGATTATGGAACTAACCTGTCCTTTATATCTAACTCTAACCCTTAGTGCTAGCCCTATCTCTGATCCTAACATTAATCAATAACCCATGTGAAGTCAACTGGCAACAGAGAAGAAAATAGCACTTTGTCTACCTCTTGCCAGCCGATAAGGAATAGAAAGAGAATATTGTCAAACATTTTGTGGCAGATGAGACTTGTCATTTTCTCCATTTAACTTACTTACTTTCTTTTTCTCGACCCACTGCATTTCTCAGTGTGTATTAATTACAAGCATAGAGCCAGATCCCAAACTAGTGCAAATTGACCTCACTCCATTAATTTAATGGTGCTCAAGTGAATTATACCTGTTAAGAATCTGGCCTCTATGCTGATTTTAAATTAAAAAACAACATAATATATAAAACATATGGCATTGCATAACTATATTAACAGGTCAGTATCACACCAGATGTTAGCCTATTTCACCCCTACTTTATCATCAGATTAACTGTAGTTTTCCTAATGAAACTTGTGGTGTTCACATTTCTGTAAATGATTCTGATTAAATCACAAATACTTTGTGATGACTGGAACAGATCAGGAGGGCAGTCTCTCAGCTCCTGTACACTGGAGCAGCTCTGTTGACTTCACTGGTGGTCGGCCAATGTATCCCAACTGGTCTCACATTTCCAATTACTTAGTACTGCACAATATGCTACCAACACAATTTCCATTTCTTTCTAATTGCTGGAAGGTTTTGTTCATCTCTCAGTTACAGCAGAGATGTTTGAATGGGGGAGTATGTATTTGATATTGTAATAATAATACTTAGGAGCAATACTGGTTCTATATGAGCATATAAACACTTCCATCAACCTAGATCGAGGTTCCCTTGATCTAGACACTTTACAAACACATAGTGAGAGATACTTCCTGCCCTATAGAAAATAAATTTAAGTAAGCAAAAGACACACTTGGAGGGAGAAGGGTGTATAATCTTCCCTATTTTGCAAATGTGCTGCTAAAACTCAGTGAGATTAAAGCTGGAAGTTTCAGAGGGACTTCAGTGCTCAAATCCTATTGAAAATCAATGGGATTTTTGGCACAGAATATATCCTATGTAACCATACCCAACAGAGACAGAATAGCTGCTTGGAAGTTGAGATATCTGGGATCTCTTCCTGGCTGTCATAGAAGAGTGGGGTATATTGGGTTAGAGCATGGGAATAGGTAGATAGATATGGAAAGAGAGGGATGTGCTGAATATGTTGTTTTTCACAAGAGTCCTGAAGTCAATTACTGATCACCTGTGCTTGTTAGGATAACAACCCCACTACATAAACATAACAAGACCATCACAAATAGAACTTTTTGATGAAAATATCTATTTTTTAATAAAAAATTGCCTTTTGATGACAGTTTTCATGGAGAATTGCATGCACTTTGCAGATTTTTGTTACTGAAAATCTTATTAAACTGGTTATTTACATTCTTGTTTACCAAAAAATGACAACATTTTTGATATGTTTCAATTTATTTGCACAAATGAATAATGGGCTAATTTCAAACACAGAAATAAAAACAACATTAGCATTTCTTATTTTTTTCAAAAAACAGTGTTCATTTTTCATCATCTCTAATAAACATTTCAACAATGTCAATATTTTTTGGGGAAAAACTCATTTTTGAGTAAAGGCAGTATTTTATTAAATATAATAAAGATTACAGAATGAAATTTTAGAATCTTTAAAATGGATTCAATAAATGGTTTCCATAAGAAATTAATTAATTAATCTTTAGAAGAGTTTGAAAATATCAGCTTAATTGTTTACCATTATAGCTGGACAAAAAAATGTATTTTTCCTTTTTTCAAAAAAAAAGAGATTTTTGTATAGAAACTCAAATTTTGCAAAAATGCTAAAAAAAAGTCCAAAAGATTTTTTTTTTGCCCAAAGCACTTTGAAAATGTTCAATGAAATGATGTTTTAGCCAGCCCTATTTACTCTAGTTTCACTCCACAGTTCCAGAGTTTGGACCTTCATGTATTTATTTCTATCTACTACATATGCAGAATTATTTACATTCAAATGTGATGCCCAACTCCTACATCACATACTCCATCACATTTTTTATAATAACAGGAAGAAAAATCCCTGAATGATCTCAGAGTTTTTAGGTGGCCTCTTCTTCCACTCTATATTGCATAAATACATTTTCCTAAAAGATATTATTGTTTAATAATTTTTTGACTATCCCAAATGAGATCACAGCCTCCACTGTGCTGAGCAATAACAAGACAAACAAATGTTTTGATAAAACTTTATTATGATCATCCACGTTTTACAGATGGGAAACTGAGGTGCAGAGAAGTTAACCAACTTAACCCAATGTCATACATGGCGTGTGCGGCAAAGTGTAAAATTGAATCTAGCTCTCCTTAGTTCTGGTGCAGTGCCTTAGTCTCAAGACCAAGTTTGACTCATACAGTCTAAGGCCAGAATGTACCCACTTGGATCATCTCATCTGACTGGCATAACACAGGCCGCTGCTTTCTATCCTCCTTCAAATGCTGTTTGGCCACGTCATAGTTATCAGTGTAAGAAAATGTTGTTTTCAAATCAGTTCAACTACTTCAAATTTCATTTCCCCACTTGGTTCAAAAGGAAAATCACATATTTCAACATTCAGATGCGACATATGGAAAGCATGAAGCCTTCTGCCTTTGTGAAAGACACTTTTCTTGATGTCAGCGGTCTTGGATCAGTGCCTTGTCAGCAGAGGAACGTGAAAAGGGTTCTACAGCATAGATATTTTTAAGATGGTTTGGATTTCAATGGGAGACTAAGGGAGATACGTGCCCAAATCCCACTGGCTCTTCTGGGACATGAGCACTCATCTCACTTAAGTGCTTTTGAAAATTCCCCTCAAGGGGCTAGATTTTTATGTGTACTTAGGTGCCTACAGAATGATAGAGGCACCTAATAAGATTTTTCAAAAGTGCCGTGTCACCTAACTCTCAAAAATTTCAATGGGAGTTAGGCACCTGTGTGCTTTCACAAATCCCAAAAGACATCTTGCTGCCCATTTAGGTAATTAAATACCTCTAAAATTCTGTCCTTTAGCAACTCATTTGACTTTCAACACCCCTATACTTTAGAATTTCTTAGACACTTCTGAAAATTCCACCTGCCGATATTTTTAAAAAATTACTCTACGTCTGTAGTGCCAGAATCACAAGTGGTAAACTCTACAATCAGGACATGTGCAAAGCTTTTAAAGGATAATGATGATTCACTCTTCTATAGCATTTTCCATGTATAGATTTCAGAGGAAAATATTGCTATTCCATAATTTTAAATATTTATATGCCAATTAATAATTATGGTTGGGATTTCCAAAGGCACATAGGGGAGTTAGGCACCCAGGACTAGATGCACAAAGAAACTTTGTTTTTTCTTCACCATATCTAACTTTTAGGCTCAGAGAAAAATCACTGTGAATCACAAAGCCTGAGTTAGGCATCTAGGTCCACATGCAATGAATGGGGAGAGATGGGAACTTCAGAATGGGATCCACAAATGCCAACACCCTAGGCAGCTCATGGACTAAGCAGATGACAAACTGAGGGTGTGTCCCTCTCGCAGAGATTGGTGTCGAAGTCCTGGAAGTGCTTCCCTGTGTTTGAGAGTCTCAGCTGCAAACCTTCTCTCAGCACTAGTCATCTATACTGTTTTTGCAAGAAGCCAAGGGCATGGGGGAAAAAGGCCTTCCCTCATAACTTTTAGATCAGTGATTAAAGTTCTCACCTGAGATGTGGAATGCCCCTGGTTCAATCCCCACCTCTGCCCAAGCAGGGACAGGGATTTGCTGCCTCTCATGTGAGTGCCCTAACGCCTGGAGTATAGAATCATAGAAATGTAGGGCTGGAAGGGACATCAAGAGGTAATCAAGTCCAACCCCTTGCACTGAGGCAGGATCATGTAAACTTAGATCATCGCTGACAGGTATTGGTCCAACCTGTTCCTAAAAACCTCCAGTGCTGGGAATTCCACAACCTGTCTTGGAAGCCTATTCCAGAACTTAATTACTCTTTGAGTTAGAAATATTTTTCCAAATATCTAATCTAACCGAATCCTTGCTCCAGATTAAGCCCACTGCTTCTTGTCCGACTTTCAGTGAAGTGTGGGATATTCTGACAGATGGCTCCCATGGTCTCTCCCATTAAAGCTGTTCCACTAACTTAGATTATGAAATAATCATTGGGCCAAAGGAAGAGAAAGAGCAAATGTGAGATTCACTCTGTAGCCCAACGATTAGAACACTCACCTGACAAATGGGAGACCTAAGCTTCCCCATACCAATTACTTTTTTAGTTTTTAATCCAAAGTGCAACAGCTTCAGGAGAGAAGGAAGGAGCCCTGCATCAGACTATCCCATAGCCCAGTGGTTAGGGCATTCAGCTGAGATATAGAAGAGCCATGTCTAAATCCCTTCTTCCCCCTCAATCAGAGCGGGACTTGAATCAGGGGTCTTCCTCCTCCCAGGCAAGTAACCTAACCACTGGGCTAAAAGTCATGGGTACATCCTCCTCCTTCTGGCCATTCTGTGCAAGATCACCTAAAGGGACCCAATCCAACAGGCAAGCTCTGAGCACACTTGCTGGATCAGGCCCTGCGGGTGAGTTAAGTCAAGGAATGCCTATCTTTCCCTGGTATATCAGTTCCCTGCAGACTGATTCTGGGATTTAGGTGCCTAATGTGAATCTAGTTCCCAAATCCCATTGACAGTTAATAAGTTTTGGGCATCTCATTCCCTTAAACTGCATTGAAAACCCCAGCCCAGAGCATTCAGACAATGTAAGTAGGCTTGGCAGAATTTGTATTTTTTTTAACTTTGATGGATAATGTCAAAGTTTATTTTTAAACATTTTTTAGATTTTTAGTCATCTTAATTTTCTAAGCTGTGGAAAATTATGAGGGGGGTGTCAGTCAATTATTTAATGACAGTAGACAAAGAGATTGGGCATCTCATTCCCTTAAATTGCATTGAAAACCCCAGCCCAGAGCATTCAGACAATGTAAGTAGGCTTGGCAGAATTTGATTTTTTTTTAACTTTGATGGATAATGTCAAAGATTATTTTTAAACATTTTTTAGATTTTTAGTCATTTTAATTTTCTAAGCTGTGGAAAATTATGAGGGGGGTGTCAGTCAATTATTTAATGACAGTAGACAATGAGATTCAAGATGCTGAAGCTTTATGAACCATTAACAAAAATTGTCAACCTCATATGTCAAAATATAGACAGTGAATAGCCTTAAATCAACAAATCATACCTGTTTCTATTACTCATTTGCTGGTCCATTTGTAACAGCCCTAATTCAAAAGTCTAAATCACTGGATTTTAACTTTTAAAAGTTCTCAAGTGGCATTTTTCTCACTTTTATTTTCTGTAAATTTTGATTATCTGCAATCAGCCCATTACTTCTTTCCCATGTTATTTTTTGGGGGGGAGGGGGTGACAAGCAACATCTTTTTTGTTTTTCATTTTTGTTAATTTTTTTTAGTTGAAGTTTTGAGGCAGGAGGGTAAAAAAATGAAAAAATGTTTGGGATTTTTCAGTTTTCAACAAAAATGTAGATTTCCTCTTTAACTTCCCTTTTGTCAAAAAGTCATTTTCCATAGAAAAGGAAGAGCTTTCCACCACACACACACACATAACATTTTCAGCCAGCTCTAGTTTTCTTCTGATGGCTACATCTTTTTTCCTGTATGAAATGACTGGGTGAGTTTTCAGCTTCATTCCCAGCAGAACAGATGCCCACACCACACAAACCAGCACTAAGTGACCCTATGTTTGGCAGCCTCAGTAAAGGCAATGAGAATGCACTGGTTCAAGAAGACTGAGTCCCCATCACCTACTGGAAGGGCCTGAGAGGCTGTTGAGCTGGTGCCTTTCAGCAGTAGCTTAAAATATACTTTATAAATAGATCCACAGTAGCAGAGGAAATGTGGTTCATGTGAATAATTCTCCGCCAACAACTATCTTCTGTTAAGACCTAACAGTTAACCTCTTCAGGCCTATTAAGATGCATTGTTGAAGGGAATACATGCCTTGAATGAACAATGGGGAGATCCAGGGTATAAACAGCAAATAAGTAAATACAATCACTTCTCCTTTGTCCCCTACTAGAACATGGTTTGCTGTGTTCCAATCAGTTCTATCTTCTCTGTTTCCAACCTCCCTGGAGCTGTAACTCACCACAGACTCTGAGGCTGATATGAAATTGAGAGTTACCCAGTAAAATGCAAGGGCCTTTTGGAAGCAGCCGTGAAATATCCTACATGGGTAGTGTGACAGGTTGGATCATAGAAACTCTCTTAGGAACTGCCAAGTGCTCTGCCAAGACTACTTCTGCCCCTGCTTTGCCTCTGCCAGCCTGGGACTCCAGCACCCTGTCTTACTGAGCCAGACACACCCGTCTGCTCCAACACAGACCCTGGGCCTGATCCAAGTGCCCAAAACCTGCAGACTTAACTGAAAACAGCTTACAGAAGTGTACTTGTCTTTAATACTCAGATGCCCAAACTCCCAGTGGGGTCTAAACCCAAATAAATCCATTTTACCCTATATAAAGCTTATACGGGGTAAACTTATAAATTGTTCACCCTCTATAACACTGATAGAGAGACATGCACAGATGTTTGCCCCCACATCCCCCAGGTATTAATACATACTCTGGGTTAATTAAAAACTAAAAAGTGATTTTATTAAATACAGAAAGTGGGATTTAAGTGGTTTCAAGTAGTAACAGACAGAACAAAGTGAATTACCAAGTGAAATAAAATAAACCACGCAAATCTATGCCTAATATTACTGAATACCATTATCAGAGGGGTAGCCGTGTTAGTCTGGATCTGTAAAAGCAGCAAAGAATCCTGTGGCACCTTATAGACTAACAGACGTTTTGGAGCATGAGCTTTCGTGGGTGAATACCCACTTCGTCAGATGTATTCACCCACGAAAGCTCATGCTCCAAAACTTCTGTTAGTCTATAAAGTGCCACAGGATTCTTTGCTGCTGAATACCATTAGTACAGATAAAATCTCACCAGTTCCAGTAAGCTTCCTTTTACAGACTAATCTTCTTCTAGTCCGGGTCCAGCAATCACTCACACTCCCTTGTAGTTACTGTCTTTTGTTCCAGTTTCTTTCAGGTTTTCTTTAGGGATGGAGAGGCTCTCTCTTTAGCCAGCTGAAGGCAAAATGGAGGGGTCTCTCATGGGCTTAATTAGATTTTCTCTTGTGGGTGGAGACCCCTCCTCTCTCCTATGCAAAGTCCAGCTCCAAGATGGAGTTCTGGAGTCACCTGGGCAAGTCACATGTCCATGCATGACTCTCAGTTTCTTACCAGGTAGCAGCCATGGGTCACATGCTACCTTGAACATCCTCAAGTAGACTTCTTATGTGGATTAGAGCATTCCAAGATTCATTGGCCTTTAAGTGTTTTTTTGATTAGGTACTTAATTTCAACATCTCTTTCTTCAGGAACTGACCAAATGCTCTACTAAGGTTACTTAGAAATCAAGCCAATACAGCCAATATTCATAACTTTGAATACAAAAATGGTACATGCATACAAATAGGATTATATCAGCCACTCATCACCGGCAAGGTTGGGTTTGGACCTCTTGCCTTTGCCTACCTCTGGGCTGCCCTTTGCACCCCCCAGTACCTATTTGCTTTATGCTAGGCCACAGTGTGAGGCTTTCCAGGCTGGAGCTCCCCAGATCCTCCACCTCTCCCCTGCTTCACTCAAGTACCCTATCTCTTGCTCCCTGCAGCCAGGCCCATCCCCCTCTACCATTAGAGAGAGACTGATGAGCTCTCACCTCCCAGCTTTTTATATAGGGCCAGCTGAAGTCTGATTAGGGTGTGGCTCAGCTGCAGCTGCTTCCCCCATCAGCCTAGTAGCTTTTCCCCTGCCACAGCCCTCTCCCAGGGCTGTCTTTAAACCCCTCAGGGCAGGAGTGGGTGACCACCTTGTTACAGGGATCTGTGGCAATTTACACTGGTGTGACAATACTCCTCACTAATAGTGTGATTGTCAGAAGTGAGGAGGCAGGAGCGCTCTAGCTTGACCATTGCCCTTGCCCTTCTTTCCATAGGCAGCCCATGATGTACTGAGAAAGAAAATGTCCAACTGAACCACCATGACCGAGTTCCTTCTCCTGGGATTGTCTGAGATTCAGGAGCTGCAGATTTTACACACTGTGGTGTTTCTAGGGATTTACCTGGCAGCCTTGGTGAGAAATCTGCTTGTTATCATCCTTTTAGTGCTTGACCACCACCTTCACACCCCCATGCACTTCTTCCTGATGAATTTGTCCATACTAGACCTCAGATCCACCTCTGTCTTGTCCCCAAGTCCATGCTCAATTCTCTATTGAACACCAGGTAGTTTTCTTATGCTGGATTCGTTTCCCAAGTTTTTCTCTTCACTTTTGTCACTGTTGCTGACTTTGCTTTTCTCACCATCGTGGTTTACGACCGGTACATTGCCATCTGCCAACCACTGCACTATGAGACTATAATGAACAGGGAAGATTGTGTCCAAATGACAGCTAGTGCCTGAATTAGTGGAATTCAGGTTTCTACTATGCAGACTGGGAAAATATTTGCACGAACCTTTTGTGAGGCAACATGATGGATCAGTTCTGTGAAATCGCCCAGCTGCTCAGGATCTCCTGCTCTGACTCATACCTTGGTGAAGTTATTGTTACTTCTTTTCTCTTGTTCTTAGGCTTAAACTGCTTTGCTTTTATAATTGTGTCATATGTTCAGATCTTCAAAACAGTGCTGAGAATCTCCTCTGAGCAGGGCCAGCATAAAGCCTTCTCCACTTGTCCTCCTCACCTCATTGTGATCTCCTTGTTACTTTGCACTGGTATCTTTGCCTACCTGAATCCCACCTCCAGCTCAGCATCAGGTCTGGATGTCATGGTGACTGTTCTCTATTCTGTGGTGCCTCCAGTGATGAATCCAGTCATCTAAAGCATGCGGAACAAGGAGATAAAAGGGGCCCTGAGAAAACTGATTGAGGGGAAGTTATTCAAGAAGAATAAAATTTCCAGATTTCTCCCTTGGCCATGTTTGAATATGGTGCTTCTTTACAGATATAATCAACCGATGACATTATTGTCTCCATGGGAATGTGATGTGCAGTCTTTTTATGCAAAAACTCTATGTTCACAGTAGTAATAATCCAGACTAAGTTCACTGAAGTCAGTGGAGATACTGTAGGTTTACACCAGTGTAAATTAGATAAGAATCTATCTATCTATCTATCTATCTATCTATCTATCTATCTATTGCCTAGTGATAGCTCTTGCTATACCAGAACATTAAGTTCAGCAATACTTAACCTTGGAAACCCAAGAAATAGAGTTAAGGTACATGCTCACGTAACCTTAATTCTGCCCCCAGCTGCATTTACTGTGCTAGCTGTAGCTGTATTGAATAATGGAGGCAGTAGATGGGGCAAGTTGGTTGAGGTGTGATAGTGATATGAGGAGATATTGGGATCAGCTGAGGAACATCACAGAGCTGTGACTGCGATGTAACAAGATCTGGGTCTGAGTCCCCCCCGTGTATGTGATCAAAGGAGAGAGGTGCACCTGTCCCTCAAGGGACCCATCTGCATCAATTCAATCTAGAACTGTGTAGGTTGCGTCAGTAGCACTGGTGTCTTCTTGCCACGGTATAGCCAGTAATGAAGTGGGATATGAGAGCAGGCTGTGGATTTAATGATGAGTAGGTAAGTATAAATTTAGGTGATCTCCTATGTGAAGGGGCTGTAAAAGGACATGAAGTGGCTGTTAAATTTCACAGGTGTGGTGTTCTGTCAGGGGAGCAGGCTGTGTTTGAGGGCGGAGGAGGTGATGTGGAAAAAGCTGAAGTACTCAATGCTTTTTTTGCCTCCTTCTTCAGACATGGTCAGTTCTCAGACTGCTGCACAGGGCAACACAGTTTGGGGAGGAGGTGAGCAGCCCTCACTGGTAAAGGACCAGTTAAGAATTATATAGGAAAGCTGGACATGAACAAGTCTGTGATTCCAGATCTAGTGCATCCAAGGGGGCTGAGGGAGTTGGCTGATGTGATTGCAGAGCCATTGGCCATTATCTTTGAAAATTCATGGTGATTGAAGGAGGTCCTGGACAACTGGAAAAAGGCAAATATAGTGCCCATATATAAAAAAGGGAAGAAAGAGAACCCGGAGAACTACAGACCGGTCAGTCTAACTTCAGTCCCCGGCAAAATCGTGGAGCAGTTCTTCAAGGAATCCATTTTGAAGCACTTGGAGCAGATGAAGGTGATCGGGGAGAGTCAACATGGATTCACCAAGGGCAAGTCATGCCTGACCAACCTGTTTGACTTCTATGATGAGATAATTGGCTCTGTGGATATGGCGAAATCTGAGCCGAGCTGTTCCCAGGAGCCTGGGGAAAGAGGCACATTTAGTCCCATCAAGCTCTGCTGATTCTCAGGGTTCGATTCAGACACCTCAGGGACATGCAAGGGACTCGGTCCCCTTGATCCAGTGTCCCACATGGACTATCACTGGCAGGAGGCTCTCAAAGAGAGGCTGGGACTGTGGCATTGGACCCCTGCTCTGTCCTAGAAGAGGAGAAGGTTACTGTCCCCAACCCCTTGGGATCAGCATGGTGCCCACAGACAGGCAGGGGCAGTCATGATACTCTGAGTCCTTACCTCCCTAGCCAGGGTAGATCTGCTTGGATGAAGGGGTCAGGACTGCTGTGCTCTTCCCCTCCTCCTGCACACCGAGCCCCCTGCAAAGGCAGGGTTGGTGGAGTCCTCCAGAGCCATGGGGCTGCAAGTTCATACCCCATGGAGATGCCTGGGGAAGTTCCCTTCTCCCAGAGCCATTGTCTCAGGCCCTCTTCTGACTCAGGCAGACGATGCTGCACTGGGGGCAGATCTCCCCATCCCATCCTTATTGTTCCAGGCTGTGGGTGATGCAGAATCTGTTGCTGGCCGCTGTCAGAGTCAGGACACTGGACTCTGGTGATTCCTATATTCCTGTGGAGCACAGGCAAATTCTGTTTGAGGAAAAAAAGATAAATATTGCACTCAGATCTATGAAAATTCATTAAGAGCTCAAACAAAACTGAATCATGGATCATCTCTAAATCAAAATTTCATTATGAATTTTCTCATGCAGTCTCAGTTATTATGCCTCAAATTTTGGTACAGTGAGCCGGAGAGAATTGAAGTAACATAGCTGCATAGCAGGAGTTCTTGGCATCTTGTGACCTCCACTCTCTAGATCCCTGCAGTACTAGTTACCATTTCAGGCTGGGATTCTCAAGGGAGTCTAAGGGAGTTAGGAGCCCAAGAGGTACATGCTTTAGTCTGATAGGTTCTTTTGTGAATCCCAGTGTTCATTATCTGAAATTCAGGAGAAGCCTGGGCCTTGGAAGTGAACAAGATAGACACAGGAGCAGGATTCCAAAGGCACCTAAAGAAGGAGACAGGTGCCTATTGGAATTGACTTTAATAATAATAATAAGAAGAAGAATAACATCTAAGCAGGTTAAACTCCTAACTCCCACTGAATGACCATGGGACTCGGCCGCCTAGCTCATTTAAGAGCATTGATCAATCCCTGTAGGTGCCTGTCTCCATTTTGTAAATCTGGCACACAGAAGCTAGGCTAGAATCAGGGAACACTGCGGGAGATCATAGGCCTGTGCTATGAGGGGGTCAGACTTCAGGGACAGAATGGCTTTTTTTGCTTTAACACCTACTCATCTATGCACTTGCCTCTGGGACTCTGCTACTGGGCTGTGCAGGGCTCTAGGGAGTGAGCTGCAATCGGCCTTAGGAAATAGACATGAATAAATCACCTTCCCACAGCATCAGTCCTTTAATCCCAGTGATGCTCAATGCCAGCTACACATAGCTCATCTGCAGAGAGCAACAGGTTTGAGTCTAGTTCTGTCAGTTCTGTCTCAGATTGAGGAGGCGGGGAAAGGATTCTCGGATACCTGTGCCTTTAGCGTCTAGATTCTGGTATATAAATAGATATTGACCAAAGAATGCTGGTGCTGGATGACTGAATGCATCGTATGTTTGAAAAAAAATCCACAAATATCAGCATAGTAAGTTTGCTATTTCAATAAATATGTTGGGGGATCAACATACAGGGGAAACTTAAGATGCTAAATCAGACTTACATTATGAACTCATTAAGACTTTTACTCGTAGTTAAATCAAATACCTGCTGCTGATTGGAATTTTTCCATCTTTTGGGAAAATTTTGACTTTTCACAGCAAACCTCAAATCATTCCCCCCCTCCCCCACAGTTTTTGGCAAATGAAAGCTTTCTGCTGAAAAGTGGATTTTTTTATTCACTAAAACAAAAAAGTTTGAATTTTGAGTTTTCAAATTCTTTACAAAAGAATCCCAAAATGTTTGAGGGAAGCAGACAGATTTTAGAATTTTTTTGGTGGTGGTGTTGTTTAGATGAAAAGCCTATCTCCATTAGAAATAACACAGCTGAAAATTTCCAACCAGCTCTAAATTTGACATAAATTTCAGAACATTAATATTGCCTGATAAGAGATTGAATTCAAACTCATTTATTCTATTGCAGCTGTGTGATTTCTCTTTCAAAGGGATCGTTGTGTAGAGGTAACAATTTAGTAAACAGTAAAGTTGGCCGGGCACAGAATGTTTTATACAGACGAGTCTCTTAAAACCCCAGTTTAGATTTGAACCAAGCAGGCAAAGCCTGTCTATCCTGCCACCATTCAAGGACATACAGGAGCTCACTCGGAGTAGAACCCTGATCTCCTGGTCTAGCTCCACATTGCTGCTGGCTTAGTGTAAAGAATGTAAATGAGTTTGCAGAACTTACACAGAGTAAGACAAGAGGTCATGTTATCAAAGGTATTTAGGTGCCTAGTGGGATTTTCAGAAGCATCTAGAAGCGTATAACTCATTTATTTCAAGGGGCTTTGGGAGCCTAGATGCTTTTGAAAATCCCACTAGGTGCCTCAATACCTTTAACAATCTGCCCCCCTGCCCCCTCCGAAAGCTCTTACAGTCCTAGAAGAGATGGCAGAGAAAGGGAGGGAGGGGAAACAGAGGCAGAAAGAGGGGAAATGTCTGGGCTAAGGTCACACATCAGGTCACCGGCAGAGACAAGAATAAAGCCCAGTTGTCCTAACAACTCCTGCACTGCACAGTACAGAGTAAATGATAAAACATAGCGATGATGGAGGTATGCTGCTAGCCCATTGTTACACGCAGACAGAAGTACAGTTGGGAATTGTTGCCATAAATCAACTTGGAAGCAGGCAGCTGGCTGTCTAGGCATAGAACTTAGATTAGAAACATCACAGATGAGCTGCTACTTGCGATGCTGGAGAAGTCTATGTTACATTGCCCTTCAAAGTGGGAATCAGGATGTGTTGGCATTTTAATCTATTAGTTTCATGCCCAAATTGTGCACTTGGTGATGGTTGCAATGGAGGGACTTTCTTTGCAAGAATTGTTAGATTTGGAGTGTGCTTTGTTCCATCCTTCATACTGCATTTTATCAAGCTACAGCTTGGACTAAATCCTCAGGTTAGGTAAAGTGATGAAGCTATGTTAAGTTTAAAGGCAGTTACTCTAGTGTGATAATGTGACTGATTGATTGTCAGAGTTAAGGAGCACTAACAACACCTAGTCATTGTAAGTGAGGAGTTCTGTGCACCTTTGACATCCTTATAATGAGATATTAGGAAAAGGAGAAGCAGGCCATTCTCTCTGACACGCTGGTCCTGACTATTGTCCTTCTCATTCCCTGCACAGGCATCACACAGTGTACTGACAAAGAAAATGTCCAGTCAAACCGCCGTGACCGAATTCCTTATCCTGGGATTCTCTGACATTTGGGAACTGCAGATTTTATATTTTATTGTGTTTCTAGTGCTTTACCTGATATCCCTGCTAGGGAACCTTCTCATCATCACAGCTATAGCCCTTGACCATCACCTTCACATCCCCATGTACTTCTTCTTGATTAATCTGTCCGTCCTAGACTTTGGCTACATCTCTGTCACCATCCCCAAATCGATGGTAAATTCCCTCATGAACACCAGATCGATTCCTTATTCTGGATGTGTTGCCCAAGTCTTTTTTCACATATTCTTTGCTTCAGCAAATTTTGCGTTACTGACCATTATGGCGTATGACCGATACATTGCCATCTGCCAACCACTGCACTATGAGATGGTGATGACCAAGAGAGCTTGTGTCCAAATGGCAGCCCGTGCCTGGATCAGTGGTATTCTGTGCTCTGCATTGCACACTGGGAACACATTAGCGATATCCTTCTGTGGAGGCAACATGGTGGATCAGTTCTTCTGTGAAATTCCTCAGCTCCTCCATCTTGCCTGCTCTGACTCATATCTTGGTGAAGTTGTTATTATCTCTCTCTTTATGCTTTTATCTTTAATCTGCTTTGCTTTTATAATTGTGTCTTTATCATAACCTTAGTCCCAGATTTGGACCTTAGCGTCCAAAATATGGGGGTTAGCATGAAAACCTCCAAGCTTAGTTACCAACTTGGACCTGGTACTTGCTGCCACCACCCAAAAAATTAGAGTGTTTTGGGGCACTCTGGTCCCCCCTGAAAAACCTTCCCTGGGGACCCCAAGACCCAAATCCCTTGAGTCTCACAACAAAGGGAAATAATCCTTTTTCCCTTCCCCCCTCCAGGTGCTCCTGGAGAGATACACAGACACAAGCTCTGTGAATCCAAACAGAGTGACTCCCCCTCTCTGTTCCCAATCCTGGAAACCAAAAGCACTTTCCTCTTCACCCAGAGGGAATGCAAAATCAGGCTAACAAATCCAACACACACAGATCTCCCCTGATTTCTTCCTCCCACCAATTCCCTGGGGAGTACAGACTCAATTTCCCTGAAGTAAAGAAAAACTCCAACAGGTCTTAAAAGAAAGCTTTATATAAAAAAGAAAGAAAAAATACATACAAATGGTCTCTCTGTATTAAGGTGACAAAATACAGGGTCGATTGCTTAAAAGAATATTGAATAAACAGCCTTATTCAAAAAGAATACAAATCAAAGCACTCCAGCACTTATATTCATGCAAACACCAAAGAAAAGAAACCATAGAACTTACTATCTGATCTCTTTGTCCTTACACTTAGAAACAGAAGATTAGAAAACAGAAACTACTTCTCCGAAGCTCAGAGAAAGCAGGCAGACAGAAAACAAAGACTCAGACACAAACTTCCCTCCACCCAGAGTAGAAAAAATCCGGTTTCCTGATTGGTCCTCTGGTCAGGTGCTTCAGGTGAAAGAGACATTAACCCTTAGCTATCTGTTTATGACAGTCTTATATTCAGAGTTTCAAAACAGTGCTGAGAATCCCTTCTCAGAAGGGCCGGCATAAAACCTTTTCCACCTGCCTCCCTCATCTCATTGTGGTCTCCTTATTCCTATTCACTGGCACCTTTGCTTTCCTGAAACCCACCTCCAACTCAACCTCAGATCTGAATCCCTTGGTGGCTTTTCTCTATTCCATAATGCCCCCAATGATGAATCCCATCATCTACAGCATGAGAAACAAGGAAATGAAAGGTACACTGAGTAAACTGATAGGCTGGAAATTATTTAGCAAGAATAAAATGTCTATATTTCTCCACTGATCCCAGTTTCATTCTGTGTTTCTTTATAGATATAATCAGCTGATGATATTATTGCTTTCATGAAACAATAATGTGCAATCTGTTTATCCAGAATTAGGTATTTTCAGTAATAAAAATCCAGATAAAAGTAAGTCAAGAAAAAAAGTAGTTACTAGAGGTTTACATCAATGCAATGAAGATCAGAATCCATCTATCTATCTATCCATCTACTTGTCTACCTATCTATGCACTCCTAGCCATCAACATTCTATGTGATAACTTGCACATACAATCAGTAGCCATAGCAAAGTTCCTACTGGGTTCTCTATCTCTTCTTATTTTTCAGGATAGCAACTCCGACTGAGGTATCAATGCATTTGTTCTTTGGGTTTTTTTGTTTGTCAGATTTTTAGTTTATTTTTGTTTAGGTGTTTATTGTTTTATTTGTTTCTTTGTTCCAGGTGGGTTTACAGGTGAGAAGTCCTGGATAAAATTTTTAGTATTTGGCTAGACATGATTTTCAATGTTTGCCTTCTCTTGAGAGCTCCTGTGTCATATCTTTGATGAGGTTTTCTGAGTGAACTGAAGTTTTGCCCCCCACAATCATAAAAGGGTGCAAAAGAAGTTTCTGCATGGCTAAGTTCCTCCTGAAATGATTATGTATTTACTGTTGGGATATTATTGTATTATTAATGACATGCTAGGAGCCTCAGGAAGCAGTTTTTTATTATTTTAACCTGAAGAAGAGCTCCATGTAGCTCGAAAGCTTGTCCCTCTTACCAACAGCAGATGGTCCAATAAAAGATATTATCTCACCCATCTTCTCTATGTAAGTAGTATGTCAGTCTTGCTATTGTACAAAGACTGTTTTGAAGAGAAACTTTTTCCAGTGTTTTCTAAAGAAAATCTAACTTGGGATAATGAGGTCAAATTTGATCTCACTGAAATCACTGACGTTTAGCCCCTCACCTTGAAGAAACTAGGATTTAGCCAATAGCCTATATACACAAGGATCCAGAATTGGCAACAGACCCCTGAAGAAAGTGAGGGTGATAGAGATGTAAGGGTCTGATATCCCAATTCATCTATGCCAGCACCCATGAAGACTAGACCCGTTGACATCACCAAATTAATACTGATGAATTTCTGGCCCAAAGTCTCTGGGCTCCACGCAGTAGTGACATAAACACTGGAGTAAGTTACTTGTTCGGAGTCATTTCCCTCTAGCCTCGGCGTAAGTGAAAAAGTGCCATCACATGCACTGATCTGGTGTTCCATACACTATCCCATGTAGATCTAGTCACTTCCAAGCGGAGAAAGGATCTCAGAAGTTATTAGTATTAGAATACCATCTTTGTGCATGGCTCTGTACACTACATATATGACAGACAAAAACAGATCATGAGATTAGACAGAGAGACAGACAGATAGGACCATTTCTTAACACATAACCAAATTTAGTCAGAATGATAGATTTCTATTTCATTGTGAATTATGTTAGCTAGATAGCTAGACAATAAATAATCTATGAAAATTATTGTGCTTATTTTCCTGGTAATGATTGTCTTTGTCCACATCATGATTTTCTTATAAGTCTTTCTTATTAAGCCTTATTTAGCAAAGATTTTTTATGACTATATCTTACTCCATCGCCTATTTACAAACAGCTCATCAAAAGTACTCGGTGTTTGGACTTCGAGCTGTTTTGACTGGTTACATTTTATACATGCTGTGTTTTGTTTCAATGAATAAATGGAAGTATCATGCAAGAATTCCTGAAAATTCAAAGGGCTAATTCTCAGATGGTTTAAATTGTCATAGCTCTGTTGAAGTCAATAGATCTCTGAGAATTTACACCAGCTGAGGATCTGGTCCAAAACCTCATGTTTATGAAATTAAAACTCACTTTGAATATTCTGTACAAGGCCCTGATTCTGCAGCCACTTCAGCACTTTCTAAACTTTAAACAAGAATGGACCCATTGAAGGTTTAAGGAAAACTTATACTTAAGTTCCTGTTGGTTATGGGTTAGGGTTATGGATAGGGCTTAAGGCTAACTCCAATCTGGTGTCAGACCCTGACACTGTACAAGTTACTCTCCTTTCTCAGTCACATAAAGCCCAAGAATTGGAGCTTTGGAATTATTCTTCTTTTCTGGGTTCTGGATTATTGACAAGAAATAACAGTTTATCTCAAAGCCATAATCTCTGAGTCTTCTTCTCCAGACTCACCAGTAGAGTTTGCCCCTTCATCACCAACCTCTCCTTCCTGGATGTCCTGCTCAGAAGTCACCTACTAAAGGACAGGCCCAACAAAGAAAGTAACAGAATGCCACTAGCCGTTAATTCAGCCCCCAACTTAAACCTCTCTAGCACATTATCAAGGATCTACAACCTATCCTGAAGGATGATCCCTCACTCTCACAGACCTTGGGAGACAGGCCAATCCTCACTTACAGACAGCCCTCAAACCTGAAGAAAATACTCACCAGCAACCACACAAAAAAAACACTAAACCAGGAGCCTATCCTTGCAACAAACCGCATTGCGAACTCTGTCCACATATCTATTCAAAGGACACCATCATAGGACCTAATCATATCAGCCAAACCATCAGGGGCTAGTTCACCTGCACATCTATCAATGTGATATATACCATCAAGTGCCAGCAATTCCCCTCTGCCATGTACATTGGCCAGACTGGATAGTCTCTATGCAAAAAAATAAATGGACACAAATCAGATGTCAAGAATTATAATATTCAAAAACCAGTTGGAGAACACTTCAACCTCCCTGGACACTCAATTACAGACCTAAAAGTGTCACTTCTTCAACAAAAAAACTTCAAAAACAGACTCCAATGAGAAACTGCAGAACTGAGATTAATTTGCAAACTGGCCACCATCAAACTGAATAAAGACTGAGAGTGGATGGGTCATTACAGAAACTAAAACTATTTCCCCATGCCAATTTCCCCCCTACTGTTACTCACACCTTCTTGTCAACTGTTTGAAATTGGCCATCCTGATAACCACTACAAAAGTAATTTTTTTCTCCTGCTGATGTTATCCGACATTAATGGGTTTGTCTCATTAGAGTGGGCATGGCAACCCCCATCTCTTCCTGTTCTCTGTATGTATATATATCTTCCTACTGTATTTTCCACTCCATGCATTTGATGAAGTGGGTTTTAGCCCACACAAGCTTATGCCCAAAGAAATTAGTTAGACTCTAGGTTCTTTAGGTAATCCTCCTAAATGCCTTTAAAAATCTGGCCCTATTATATTTATGAGTGCCAAAGTCACTTTTGAAAATAAGTCTTAGGTACCTAAATAATTTGATGGGGGTGATACTTTTACCCAATGGCAGTAAATGGAGGAGAATGGTGTGTGTATGTGTGTATGTGTGTGAGAGAGAGAGAGAAAGAGAGAGAGAGAGAGAGGGAGAGAGGGTTTGGATCACAGAACCCCCCCTGGGAGTTGCTAATGATATGCCAAGACTACGTCTGCTCCTGTTTTCCCTGCCAGCTCAGGACTCCAGCACCCTCTCTTGCTGAGCCAGACACTCTCGTCTGCTCCAACAAAGACCCAGGGTCTGAATTACTTGCCCCAAAGCTTCAAATTTACCTGAAAACAGCTCACAGAGGTGTGTTTTTCTTTAGCACTCAGATGCCCAACTTCCAATGGGGTCTAAACTCAAATAAATCTGTTTTACTCCGTATAAAGCTTATGCAGGGTAAACTCATAAAATTTTTGTCCTCTATAACACTAATAGAGAGATATGCACAGTCATTTGTTCCCTGAGGTATTAATACATACTCTGAGTTAATTAATAAGTAAACAATGATTTTATTAAATACAGAAAGTAGGATTTAAGTGGATCCAAGTAGTAGCAGACAGAACAAAGTAAGTCACCAAACAAAATAAAACAAAATGCGCAAATCTGTATCTAATCAAACTGAATACGTATAATCTCACCAGTTCCAGAATGCTCCCCTTTACAGACTAATCTCCTTTTAGCCTGGGTCCAGCAATCACTCACACTCTCTGTAGTTACTGTTTTTTGTTCCAGTTTCTTTCAGTATACTGGGAGCGGGGGTGTGGAGGGGTGGGTGGAGAGGTTCTCTCTTTAGCCAGCTGAGGACAACATGGAGGGGGTCTCCCAAGGGTTTAAATAGATTTTCACTTCTGGGTACACACCTCTCCCTCCCCCTGTGTAGAATCCAGTCACAAAATGGAGATTTGGAATCACATGGGCAAGTCATCTGCCCGTGCATGACTCAGGACTTGCAAGTAGCAGCCATTACCCACATGCTACCTTGAACATCCTCAGGTAGACTTCTTATGTGGATTGGAGTCTTCCAAGCTCTTTTGTCTGTTAAGTGCTTCCTGATTGAGCACTTAACCTGCACATTTCTTTCCCAAGAGGTGACCAAATGTTCTAACTAAGGCTACTTAGAAATCAAGCAAGTGTATAGCCAATGTTTATAACATTCATAACTTCGAAAACAAAAATGATACATGCATACAAACTGGATCAATACATTCAGTAGATCATAAGCTATATGGAGATCTGTTACATGGCATATGTAGAATAAAGCACATTCTAAGCACATTTCCATAAAGCCTTATGGGAGGTACCGTCACAGTGTTTATATGAGAAGACAAGAGAGAATGTATTGTGAGTCAGTGTATTGCCAGGTCTACACTGGAAAAGTTTTATTGACATAGCAATACAAATAAAATTTTCTAAGGTAAATGTACTAGTAGTTTTGCTGGTATTGCATACACTGGTTCTCTGAGAGAAACAAGCCACATCGCAGAAGCATTTTTAAGCTAGTTTAACCATATTTACACTAGGGATTTTATTGGTATAGAAATGTTGCAAAAAAATCACACTTCCAAGCTGACATTGCTATGATGGTGAAAGTTTCTAGTGTAAATCTGTGTGATGGGGCAAGGCCAGATGGCTACAGTAAAGTACTGAGGAACAGGTATGTTAGCCCCAGGCTAAACAAATCCCTAGGATCATAGTAACCAAACAGGGAAAGGAGGTTGGCTGACGGGATTTCCTGCAACTGTAGGGCCTATTTCCGTTCCTCCATCTGTTCACGCATCCGGGCAGAGTTCCTCTGGGCGGCATCCACTGGCTCCCTTGATGCCTTCGAGGAGCAGTGGGCCTTGTCGGGGTTCTCTGCTCAGTGTCCCATCGGGTTCCCTTCGTTTAGCCCTATGACCTCACTCCCGATCCTGTTTTTTCATTAGTTGTCCCCCGTAATTACTTGGTGTCCCAGACCTGTGAGTCTTCCCCTTAGGCTGGGGGGAGACCCTTTAGAAATGGGCGGGCTTCGCCCACCCACCCCCACTGGATGCCAATAGGATCATGGTAACCAAATGGCAGTTGCTCCAGGTTAATCAAGGCACCTGGCGCTAATTAAGATCTTTCTAGAAGGCAGTGGAGATAGCTACATTGATTAGAACACCTGCAGCCAATCAAGGCAGGCTAATCAGTTCATCTGGGTTTAAAAAGGAGCTCACTCCAGTCAGGTGGGGAGGAGCCAGACGAGAGGAAGCATGTGTGAGGAGCAAGAAGCGAGAGCAAGAGGGTGTGCTGCTGGATGACTAAGGAGTACAAGTGTTATCAGACACCAGGAGGAAGGTCCTGTGATGAGGATAAAGAAGGTGTTTGGAGGAGGCCATGGGGAAGTAGCCCAGGGAGCTGTAGCTGTCATGCAGCTGTTACAAGAGGCACTATAGACAGCTGCAATCCACAGGGCCCTGGGCTGGAACCTGGAGTAGAGGGCGGGCCTGGGTTCCCCCCAAACCTCGCAATGCCTGATCAGACACAGGAGGAGTTGACCCAGACTGTGGGTTCCACCAGAAGGGAAGATCACTGAGGTGAGCAAATCCGCCAATAAGCGTAGAACCCACCAAGGTAGAGGAGGAACTTTGTCACAATCTGGTTTATGTGTTTCTTTTTGTGAGATTATATTATGAGTGCAATATACTGAGACTTTGCTTTCAGTGTGTGTTTGCTAGTCAAGTACACTGCTCACATGTGTTGTTGTCAGTGTACATTATTGTGAGTGTAAACCTGAGTTGAAATCAATGTGCATGTGAGATTTCTATTCCTGTTTGTGTCCTTGAGAACATACATGATGTGAATGCACAATATCATGTGTTTATTACTGAAAAATATTGTGAAACTTTTGTGTGTTGTCAGTGCTTCTTCTGGAGTGCAAGTGTGCATTCTTGTTTTGTTAGTGAATACACAATACTGTGTATTAGTGAAAAATATTGTGTGACTACATGTGAGTTGTGACTGTGGATCATTGTGCGTGTTTCTATGTGTACATGCTTCTGTATTGATGGGCAAATATTATTTTGTGCATGTGTATGTTTGGAAGTGAACATTAATAATGACTTACCGCTCAGCCTGGTTAAAAAAAATAAATTTCAAAAGCTGCTCTCTTTCTGCAGCTATTAAGATGGTGAGATTTTAGTTCATTCAAAGGTAATGCCTACAATGCATCATTTCCTCACATGCCAAGTCCAGCTCATTTTAGGGGTCCGTCAACATTTGTATTTGCTGTCTTGTTAATTTTAAAACAAAATTTGCAATAATGATTTTCAAAAGTCACTTTTATTCTGCACCCTGAAAGGACTCCAGAAGTGTGCAAAAAAATTACATATTTGGGTTTTAATTGACAAGGGAGTCTAAGCAAGTTCGTGCAGTAGATAGGAATTCAGAGCTTGTTCCAGGCCCAGGTCCTCCAAGGTATTATGCACTTAGCTCCCATGGGACTTGGTTTTTGGTTTTGCCACTGACATGCTTGGTGGCTCTGGGCAATAGCCAATACTTGGTGCTTCACAGCAGGTGAAAAAATCAACTCATCCAGTGCTGCATATGGACTGTAAATTGTTCCTAATGCCCAGAGGCCAGCTCAGAAGAACTCACTTCCCATTCAGGCACCAAATTAAATGGTGCCCATGGATGAATTTAATCTGATAATGACATCAGCCTCATGACAGCCTCTTATAGAAGGAACTGTCATAACTCAACTCTATAGATCAGGAAAAGAAGTCCCATTATTCACTGCTCTGTCTATCTAAAGTGTCTATATGGCTGCCATGAATGCAGTATTTGAGCCAGGAGTGCTCAAAAACATTCTAGCACAATGTTTTGCAATGGAAAAACTGCAGGGTTCACCAAACAAAATTTTCACAAAAAGTCTTTAGTTTCCTTGAAATTTTTCTGTTTTTCATTTAAAGAAAGGAAAACTGGAAAAACAAATATTTTTAGTTGAAAATTGTATTTATTAATTTAATTTAATGGTTTTTAACAGTTGTCAGACAAAAAAGTTCAGTGTTGAGAAATGTTGGGGATTTTCTTTGACAAAAAAACCAAAATTTTCATGAAGAAACAAAGTTTCCAGCCACCTCTGTTTTAAACACTAACTCTTTAATATATTTATCCTCACCCCAACCCTATAAGGCAGGAGAGTAATATTATATCCATGTTATAGATGGGAATTGTTGTCCAGACAGAATGACGTGCCCAAGATCACACAGGAAATCCATGGAAAACAGGTAGCTGAACTGGGTCCCTCAGGTTCCAGGTTAGCGTCTAAACCACTGGACCATTATTCCCCAGTCACTGCTGTCACGTTGTCTGGAATGGCTCACAACCGTGAGTGCCAATCTCAGGTCAGACTGTCAGAACACAGGGCAGACACCTCAACCTGGTGGTATATTCTATAATTAGATATCACCAAGCCAGTAATACATGTGAACTCCTGGCTCACTATATTAGTATTACCATGGAGTCACAGACAGTCCCCTAGGCTCTCCGGCCAATCTTACCACCCAGATAAACTGGACTTTGAGATGAAAGGTTCTTAAAACAAAAAAATCGCATTATATTAGGTTCCTCCCAACCCCAAAGGGTAAGTCACTTATCCTAGGTCAGTAGATACGCTAGATTTCACATCAAAGGCAATGCTAGCAGCCAATTTCTCTAGTAAAGTAACTAAAGGTTTATTAGCTACGAAGAGAAATGAAAGTTATTGAGAGGTTAAAGCAGGTAAAAGACTAATAGGTTTGGACAGTCCAAGTCTGTCAGTCCAAAGTGAAAGCAAAGATATAGTAATCTGCTAGTTTTCCATAAGTTTCTCAGGGACACCCAAGATAACTTTGGGGATCTCTATCTTGCAGCTGGAATGTTCCCTGAAAGTGTCCAAACAGCTCCAAGATACAGAACCAATCCCTGGATCCATTTCTATAACTGTCTTCCCCAGAAAGCAATCTGGCAAGTGTTTCCATCACAGCAGGGGTTTTCCTTCTGCTGACTAAACACAGACTGGTTCTTATATTCCTGTGGAACACAGGCAAATTCTGCTGGGGAAAAAAAAAACAAATATTGCTCCCAGATCTATGAAAATTCATGAAAAGTGTTGTGTATTTGGTTGTCATGGTTTTTGTTCCTATGGCAACTGAATTAGATTATTAGGGGATAGCCCAGCCAGCTTCAGGTCAGCTGGTTAGGTGAGCTCCGTGTCTGTAAATAAATGGTAGCTTTATTAGCTGTCTGCTCTCTGGCCTCAAGTGATTTCTTCCTAAACCCACTGCCCCCAAGGTTATAACAAAAAGCTCCAACAAAACTGAATCATGGATCATCTCTAAATAAAAGTATTTTCTCATCTCAATTATTGTGCCCCAGATTTTGGTGAAGTGAGGCACAGAGAGTTGAAGTAACCTAGCTGCATAGCTGGGCTTAGATTACAAGAATTCTTGGCATTTTGTGACCTATCTCTAGACCCCTGGCTGTACTAGTTACCATTTCAGACTGGGATTTTTAAGTTGTACACACCTTCCTCCCATAGGCTCTTTTGCAAATCCCAGCCTACATTATGTGAAATTCAATAGACTCCCGGGCCTTGGACATGAACAAGATAGACACAGGAGCAGGATTACAAAGGCACCTAAAGAAGGAGATAGCTGCCTATTGGGATTGACAATAGCATCTAAGCAGGTTAAGCTCCTAACTCTCACTGAATGACCATGGGACTTAGACACCTAACTCATTTAGGAGCATTGATCAATCCCTGTAGGTGCCTGTCTCTATTTTGTAAATCTGGCCCACAGATAACACAGAAGCTGGGCTGGAATCAGGGAACGCCAGGGGGGGGGATCGTGGGCCCCCTGTTATGTGGAGTTCAGAGCTGAGGGACAGAATGGCTCTTTTGGCTTTATCACCTATTCATCTGTGCACTTGCCTGGGGGCCTCTGCTGCTGAGCTGTGCAGGGCTCCAGGGAGTGAGTCCCACTAGCCCTGAGGAAATAGACATGAATAAATCACCTTCCCACAGCATCAGTCCTTTAATGCCAGTTATGCTCAACGCCAGCTACACACAGCTCATCTGCAGAGAGCAACAGGTTTGAATCCACTTCAGCATCAGAATGAGGAGGTGGGGAAAGGATTCTCGGATACCTGTGCCTTTAGCTTCTAGATTCTGGTATATAGATAGATATTGACCAAAGAATCCTGGTGCTGGATGACTGAATGTGTCATATGTTGGAAAAAAACCCACAAAGATCAGCACAGTAAGTTTGCTATTTCAATTAAATATGTTGGGGGATCAACATACAGGAGAAAATTAAGATGCTAAATAAGACTTACATTACGAACTCATTAAGACTTTTACTCTCAGTTTAATCAAATACCTGCTGCTGATTGGAATTTTTCCACCCTCTGGGAAAACTTTGATTTTTCACAGAAAACCCCAAATCATTTCCTCCCTCTCCCCTCAGTTTTTGGTAAATGAAAACTTTCTCCTGAAAACTGGATTTTTTTAAATCACATAATCAAAATAGTTTGAGTTGTCAATTTCTTCACAAAAGAATCCCAAAATGTTAGAGGGAAGGAGACAGATTCTAGGATTTTGTTGATGATGGTGTTGTTTAGATGAAAAACCAATCTCCATTAGAAAAACAGAGCTGAAAATTTCCAAGCCGCCATACATTTTACATAAATGTCAGAACATTAATGTTGCCTGATAAAAGCTTAATTTCAAACCCATTTATTCTATTGCAGCTGTGTGATTTCTCTTTCAAAGGGATCCTTGCGTAGTGGTAACAATTAAATAACTAGTAAACCTGGCAGCGCACAGAATATTTCATACAGACGAGTCTCTTAAAACCCCAGTTTAGAGTTGAACCAGGCAGGCAAAACCTGTCTATCCTGCCATCATTCAAGGACATATGGGAGCTCACTGGAAGTATAACTCTGATCTCTTGGTTTAGCTCCACACTGCTGCCCGCTAAATATAAAGGATGTAAATGGATTTGCGGAACTTACATAGCGTAAGACACAGGGCCATTTTTCAAAGGTATTTAGGTGCATAGTGGGACTTTCAGAATCATCTAGGAGCTTACAACTCATTGATTTCAAGGGGTTTTGGGGGTCTAGATGCTTTTGAAAATCCCACTAGGTGCCTCAGTACCTTTAACAATCTGCTCCACTGCCCCTCTCTGAAAGCCCTTACAGTCCTAGTAGAGATGGCAGAGAAAGGGGGGGAGGGGAAACAGAGGCAGAAAGAGGGGAAAAAACTGGGTTAAGGGCACACATCAGGTCACTGGCAGAGACAAGAATAGAGCCCAAGTGTCCCTGCACTGCACAACACAGAGTAAATGATAAAACATAGGAATGATGGAAGGATGCTGCTAGCCCATGGTTACACACAGGAAGAAGTGCAGGTGTGGGTTGTTGCCATAAATTAATTTGGAAGCAGGCAGCAGGCTGTCTAGGCACAGAGCTTCTGGTAGAAACATCAAAAATGAGCTACTACTTGCGGTGCTGGAGGAGTCTGTGTCATATTGCCCTACAAAGTGGGAATCAGGCTGTGTTGGCATTTTAGTCTATTAATTTGATGCCTAAATTGTGAGCTTGGTGATGGTCGAAGTGGAGGGATCTTCTTTGCCAGAATTGTTGGATTTGGAGTGTGCTTTGTTCCATCATTCATAGTGCAGCTTATCAAGGTACACCTTGGGCCAAATCCTCAGATCTGGTTAAGTGATGAAGCTCTGTTGAGTTTAAAGGAGATTACACTAGTGTGATAGTGTGACTGATTGATTGTGAGAGGTAAGGAGCACTAACAACACCTAGTCATTGTAAGTGAGGAGTTTCGTGCACATTTGACATTCATATAATGAGATATTAGGGAAAGGAAAAACAGGGCCATTCTCTCTGTCACTCTGATCCTGACCATTGTCCTTCTCATTCCCTGCACAGCCATCACACAGCGTACCGAGGAAGAAAATGTCCAACCAAACCACCATGACTGGATTCCTTCTCCTGGGATTCTCTGACATTAGAGAACTGCAGATTTTACATTTTATTGTATTTCTAGTGCTTTACTTAATATCCCTGCTGGGGAACCTTCTCATCATCACAGCCATAGCCCTGGACCACCATCTTCACACCCCCATGTACTTCTTCCTGATGAATCTGTCCATCCTAGACTTCAGTTCCATCTCTGTCACCATCCCCAAATCCATGGCAAATTCCCTCATGAACACCAGATCGATTTCTTATTGTGGATGTGTTGTCCAAGTCTTTTTTTTCATATTCTTTGCTTCAGCACATTTGGCCATACTGACCATTATGGCATATGACCGATACATAGCCATCTGCCAGCCACTTCACTATGAGATGGTGATGAACAGGAGAGCTTGTGTCCAAATGGCATCCAGTGCCTGGATCAGTGGTATTCTGTGCTCTGCATTGCACACTGGGAACACATTTGCGATATCCTTCTGTGGAGGCAATATGGTGGATCAATTCTTCTGTGAAATCCCCCAGCTCCTCCACCTCGCCTGCTCTGACTCAAACATCGGTGAAGTTGTTGTTATTTCTCTTGGTGTGCTTTTAGGTTTAATCTGCTTTGCTTTTATAACTGTGTCATATGTTCAGATCTTCAAAACGGTGCTGAGAATCCCTTCTGAGCAGGGCCGGCATAAAGCCTTCTCCACCTGCCTCCCTCACCTCATTGTGGTCTCCTTATTCCTTTTCACTGGCACCTTTGCCTTTCTGAAACCCACCTCCAACTCAACCTCAGATCGGAATCTCTTGGTGGCTGTTCTCTATTCCATAATGCCCCCAATGATGAATCCCATCATCTACAGCATGAGAAACAAGGAAATGAAAGGTGCACTGAGTAAACTGATAGGTTATAGGATATTCAGCAAGAATAAAATGTCTATATTTCTCCACTGATTACAGTTACATTCTGTGTTTCTTTATATATATAATCCCCTGATGACATTATTACCTTCATGAAACAATACTGTACAATCTGTTAATGCAGAATTGGGTATTTATACTAATAAAAATCCAGATAAACAAATATCGAAAAAGTAGTTACTAGAGGTTTACATCAATGTAATTAAGATCAGAATCTATCTATCTATCTATCTATCTATGCACTGCCAGTCATAACCATTCAATGTGATAACCTTGCACATAAAATCAGTAGCCACAGCAAAGTCCCTACTGGGTTCTCTGGCTCTTCTTATTTTTCAGGACAGTAACTCAGACTAAGGTATCAATGTATTTGTTCTTTGGGGGATTTTTATTTGTTGGATTTTTAGTTTATTTTTGTTTAGTTGTTTGTTGTTTTTATTTGTTTTTTTGTTCCAGGTGGGTTTGCAGATGGAAAGGCCTGAAGAGATACTGAGTGTTTGGTTAGACAGGATTTTCAATGTTTGCCTTCTCTTGAGAGTGCTCCTATGTCATCTCTTTGATGGGATTTTCTGAGTGAGCTGAAGTTTTGCTCCCCACAATCATAAAAGGGTGCAAAAGAAGGTTCTGCATGGCTAAGTTCCTCCTGAACTGATTATGTATATACTGTTGGGATATTATTGTATTAGTAATGACATGTTAGGAGCCTCAGGAAGCTGTTTTTTATTATTTTAACCTGGAGACGAGCTCCGTGCAGCTTGAAAGCTTGTCCCTCTCACCAACAGAAGATGGTCCAATAAAAGATATTACCTCACCCATCTTCTCTATGTAAGGACTGTGTCATTCTTGCTATGGTGCAAAGCCTGTTTTGAAGAGAAACTTGTTCCAGTGTTTTCTAAAGAAAATCTAATTTGGGATAATGAGGCCAAATTTTGATTCCATTGAAGTCACTAAGGTTTAGCCCCTCACTTCAAAAAAATTAGGATTTGGCCAATAACCTATATACACAAGGATCCAGAATTGGCTGACAAACCGCTGGAGAAAGTGAGTATGACAGAAATGTAAGGGTCTGATATCCCAACTCATCTAGACCAGCACCAATGAAGACTAGACCCATTGACATCATCAATTTAATACTGATGAGGTTCTGGCCCAAAGTCTCTGGGCTCCACATAGTAGTGACATACACACTGCTGTAAGTTACTTGTTTGGAGTCATTTTCTTCTAGCCTTGGTGTAAGTGGAAAAGTCCCATCACATGCACTGATCTGGTGTTACATATGCTATCCCATGTAGATCTACTCACTTCCAAGTTGAGAAAGGATCTCAGAAGTTATTAGTATTAGAATACCATCTTTGTGCATGGCTCTGTACACTACATATATGACAGACAAAATCAGATCATGAGATTAGACAGAGAGACAGATGGATAGGACCATTTCTTCTCCTAATACATAACCAAATTTAGTCAGAATGATAGATCTCTATTTCATTGTGAATTATGTTCGCTAGCTAGTTAGATAACGAAAAAGCTTTGAAAACTATGGTGCTTCTTTTCCTGTTAATGATTGTCTTTGTCCACATCATGATTTTCTTATAAGTCTTTCTTATTAAGCTTTATTTAGCAAAGATTTTTTATGACTATATCTTACTCCATCGCTCATTTACAAACAGCTCATCAAAAGTACTCGGGGTTTGGACTTTGAGATGTTTTGACTGGATACATTTTAAACATGCTATGTTTTGTTTCACTGAATAAATGGAAGTATCGCACATGGATTCCTGAAAATTCAAGGGGCTAATTCTCAGATGGTTTAAATTGTCATAGTTCTGTTGAAGTCAATAGATCTCTGAGAATTTACACCAGCTGAAGATCTGGTCCAAAACCTCATGATTATGAAATTAAAAATCACTTTGAATATTCTGTATAAAGGCCCTGATTCTGCAGCCACTTCAGCATATTCTAAACTTTAAACACGAATGGCCCCATTAAAGGTTTAAAGAAAAATGTATACTGAAATTCCTGTTGGTTATGGGTCAGGGTTATGGATAGGGCTTAAGGCTAACCCCAAAGTGGTGTCATACCCTGACACTATACAAGTTGCTCTCCTTTCTCAGTCAAATAAAGCCCTGCAATTGGAGCATTGGAATTATTCTCCTTTTCTGTGTTCTGGATTATTAACAAGAAATAATAGTTTATCTGAAAGCCAGAATCTCTGGGTCTTCTCCCTCAAGTCACCAGTCCAGTATGCCCCATCACCACCAACCTCTCCTTCCTGGATGTCCTACTCAGAAGTCACCTTCTACAGGACAGGCCCAATAAAGAAAGTAACAGAATTACACTAGCCGTCACTTTCAGCCCCCAACTAAAACTTCACCAGCGCATCTTCAAGGATCTACAACCTATCCTGATGGATCATCCCTCACTTTCACAGATCTTGGGAGACAGGCCAGTCCTCACTTACAGACAGCCCCCAAACCTGAAGCAAATACTCACCAGCAACCACACACCACACAATAAAAACACTAACCCAGGAACCTATCCTTGCAACAAACCCCACTGCGAACTCCTTCCTCATATCTATTCAAAGGACACCATCACAGGACCTAATCACATCACCCACGCCATCAGGGGCTCGTTGACCTGCACGTCTACCAATGTGATATATGCCATTATGTGCCAGCAATGCCCCCCCTTCCATGTACATTGGCCAAACTGTACAGTCTCTGTGCAAAAGTATAAATGAACACAAATCAGACGTCAAGAATTATAACATTCAAAAACCAGTTGAAGAACACTTCAACTTTCCTGGACACTCAATTACAGACCTAGAAGTGTCAATTCTTCAACAAAAAAACTTCAAAAACAGAGTCCAATGAGAAACTGCAGAACTGGGATTAATTTGCAAACTGGACACCATCAAATTGAATAAAGACTGGGAGTGGATGGGTCATTACACAGACTAAAAACTATTTCCCCATGCTAATTTCTCCCTTATTGTTACTCACACCTTCTTGTCAACTGTTTGAAATGGGCCATCCTGATAATCATTACAAAGCTTTTTTTTTCTCCTCCTGATGTTAGCCCATCTTAATTGATTTGTCTCATTAGAGCGAGTATGGTAACCCCCATCTCTTCACGTTCTCTGTATGTATGTATGTCTGTATGCATGGGTTTCCTAGTATGTAAGGTGCCACAAGTACTTCTTGTTCTTTTTATTATATCCATGTTATAGATGGGAATTGTTGTCCAGACAGAATGACGTGCCCAAGATCACACAGGAAATCCACGGCAAAACAGGTAGCTGAGCTGGATCTCACATTATATTAGGTTCCTCCCCCACTCAAAGGGTCAGTCACTTATCCCAGGTCAATGGATAGATCTCACATCAAAGGCAATGCTGGCAGCCAATTTCTCTAGTAAACTAACTAAAGATTTATTATCTAAGAAAAGAAATGAAAGTTATTGAGAGGTTAAAGCAGGTAAAAGACATTAACGGGTTTGGACAGTCCAAGTGTGTCAGTCCAAAGTGACAGCAGAAATGAGATAACCTGCTAGTTTTCCATAAATCTGTCAGGGTTACCCAAAATAACTTTGGGGATCTCTGGGTATGTCTACACTATGGGATTATTCCGATTTTACATAAACCAGTTTTGTAAAACAAATTATATAAAGTCGAGTGTACGTGGCCACACTAAGCACATTCATTCGACGGTGTGTGTCGATGTACCGAGGCAATCGTAGATTTCCAGAGCTTTGAACTGTGGGTAGCTATCCCATAGCTATCCCATAGTTCCCGCAGTCTCCCCTGCCCCTTGGAATTCTGAGTTGAGATCCCAGTGCCTGATGGGGCAAAAAACATTGTCGTGGGTGGTTCTGGGTACAGCCTCACTCCTCCCTCCGTGAAAGCTGCAGACAACCATTTCGCACCTTTTTCCCTGGGTGGACTGTGCAGACGCCATAACACAGCAAGCATGGAACCTGCTCAGATCAAGACTGCAATCGTGGGTGTTGTAAACACCTCGTGCATTCTTGTGCAGTCTATGCTGAACCAGGACCTGCAAAGCCAGGTGAGGATGAGGCAGGCTACGGCAGTGCGGTGACGAGAGTGATGAGGACATGGACACAGAATCCTCTCAAACCATGGGCCCCTGCGCATTGGAGATCCTGCTGGTAATGGGGCAGGTTCTAGCCATTGAACTCTGATTTTGGGCCCGGGAAACAAGCACAGACTGGTAGGACTACATAGTTTTGCAGGTGTGGGATGATTTCCAGTGGCTGCAAAACTTTTGCATGTGTAAGGGCACTTTCATGGAACTTTGTGACTTGCTTTCCCCTGCCCTGAAACGCCAGAATACCAAGATGAGAGCAGCCCTCACAGTTGAGAAGCGAGTGGCGATAGTCCTCCGGAAGCTTGCAATGCCAGACAGTTACCGATCAGTCGGGAATCAATTTGAAGTGGGAAAATCTACTGTGGTGGCTGCTGTGATGCAAGTAGCCAAAGCAATCATTAAGCTGCTGCTACGAAAGGTTGTAACTCTGGGAAATGTGCAGGTCATAGTGGATGACTTTGCTGCAATGGGATTCCCTAATTGTGATGGGACGATAGATGGTACCCATATCCCTATCTTGGCACCGGAGCACCAGGGCACCCAGTACGTAAACAACAAGGGGTACTTTTCCATGGTGCTACAAGCACTAAGTGATCACAAGGAACGTTTCACCAACATCCACATGGGATGGCCGGGAAGGGTTCATGATGCTCGAGTCTTCAGAAACACTACTCTGTTTAAATGGCTGCAGCAAGGGAATTACTTCCCAGACCAGAAAATAACAGTTGGGGATGTTGAAATGCCTGCAGTTATCCTTGATGACCCAGCTTACCCCTTGATGCCATGGCTCATGAAGCCATATACAGGCAGCCTGGACAGTAGTCAGGAGCTGTTCAACTACAGGCTGAGCAAGTGCAGAATGGTGGTAGAATGTGCATTTGGCCATTTAAAGGCACGCTGGCGCACATTACTGACTTGCTCAGACCTCAGCCAAACCAGTGTCCCTTTTGTTATTGCTGTTTGCTGTGTGCTTCACAATTTCTGTGAGAGTAAGGGGAGACTTTTATGGTGAGGTGGGAGGCTGAAGCAAATCACCTGGCTGCTGATTACATGCAGTCAGACACCAGGGCGATTAGAAGAGCACACCAGGAAGTGCGCATCAGAGAAACTTTGAAAACGAGTTTCATCACGGGCCAGGGTACAGTGTGACTGCTGTGTTTGTTTCTCCTTGATGAACTCCTTGTAAGCAACCCACTCTCCCCCTTCGATTATAGCTTGCTTAAGGAAATAAAGTCACTATCATTTAAAAATCATGTATTCTTTATTAAGTCATTATAAAAAGAGGGGGAGAACTGACAAGGTAGCCAAGGTATGGTTTGGGAGGAGGATAGGAGGGAAGGAAAAGGCCACTAAAAAAATTTCAAAGTAATGACAGCCTTTTGGTTGGGCTGTCCATGAGGGTGGAGTGGGAGGGTGCATGAAGCCTTCCCCCACACGTTCTTACACGTCCAGTTGAGGAAGATATGGAACATGGTGAGAGGTGAGGGTAGTTACACAGGGGCTGCAGTGGCACTCTGTGACCCTGTTGCTGTTCCTGAATCTCCACCAGACATCGGAGGATGTCAGTTTGATCACGCAGCAGCCCAAGCATTGCACCCCGCCACCGCTGATCTTCCTGCCTACACCTCTGATCTTCCTGCTGCCACCTGTCATCTCAAGCATCTCTCCTCTCCTCACGTTCGTCCCTCCTATCCTCACGTTGGTCCTTCCTGTCCTCACGTTCACTGGCATCTTTCCTGTAATTTAATACCACGTCCTTCCACTCATTCAGATGAGCTCTTTCATTGAGGGTCACTTCCATGATTTCTGAGAACATTTTGTCTCGTGTCTTTTTTTTCCGCCGCTTTATCTGAGATAGCCTTCGGGATAGAGTAGGGAGACTTGAAAAATTTGCAGCTGCATGAGGGAGGGAAAAAGGGAGAGAAGTATTTAAAAAGATACATTTTACAGAACAATGCTTATCTCTTTCACGGTGAACAACATTATTCACCTTACATAGCACATGTGATTTCACTACAGGTTGCATTTTGCATCTTAATATTGAGTGCCTGTGGCTCTGGTGTTAGAGATCTCAACGACGCAGGTCCGGGCAGCAGAATTCAGCTTACATGTGTCCATGATAAGCCGTTGTCTTTCGGCTTCTGCAGCCTTCAGATACACAGTGCCCTCCTTTCCCAAATACCAAGCAAATTCCTTTTAGTGATGCTTCTTTCCTGTTAACATGCAGCAGCAGAAACCCCCCATCCAATTCTCTGGGATGATCAATTTACCCCTCCCTGCACCGCGTGGCTGGTATCATGGAAGATCACTGCTAGTCAAATGCAAAAAAGCTCAGCGCCATTCCCCCCCCCCAACTCCCCTTCCCCTACTTGGCTACCAGCAAGGAAGGATTTCTTTTAAGCAACAGGCAAACAGCCCAGTAGGAATGGCCATCTCTGTCTTCTTAATTAAATTCCTGAATTTCAACCAGGTTACCATGAACAATATCACTCTCCTGAGGATAACACAGCGAGATAAAGAATGGATGTTGCCTGAATGCCAGCAATCACCAGGACCATATGCAGCTAGGCTTTGTCATGCAATGATACCAGATTACTTGCTACATGCATGGCGTGGTCAAGTGTCGTACCATGGAGGATGGAATAAGGCTGCCCTGCCCAGAAACCTTTTGCAAAGGCTTTTGGAGTACCTCCAGGAGAACTTTATGGAGATGTCTCTGGAGGATTTCTGCTCCATCCCCAGACATGTTAATAGACTTTTCCAATAACTGTACTGTCCGCGAATGCATCCCAAGTCCTCAGGGCAAATTAATCATTAAAAAACCCTTGCTTTTAAACCATGTTTTATATTTACAAAGGTACACTCACCAGAAGTCACTTCCATGGCTTCATTGTCTGGGCTAGTGCCTTGGGAGGGCTGGGAGGGTAATTCCGTCTGGGTGAGAAAAAGCTCCTGGCTGTTGGGGAGAACGGAGTGCTGTGTGCTCTCTACAAACTCGTCCTTCTCTTCCTCCTCCACATCTTCCCCACCCGCAGAATCCTCAGGCATGGCTGAGATTACCACTGCCACCTCGGAAACCACGGACAGGGGTGGGGAACTGGTGGCCGGACCCCCCTAGAATTGCATGAAGCTCAGCGTAGAAGCGGCATGTTTTCAGCCCTGCCCCAGACCTTTATTTGCTTCTTTGGTTTTCTGATAGGCTTGTATGAGCTCCTTAACTTTCACACGGCACTGTACTGAGTCCCTGGTGCGGCCTTTCTCCATCATAGCCTTGGAAATTTTTTCAAATTTTTTTCATTTTGTCTTTTGGAATGGAGTTCTGTTAGCACTGAATCCTCTCCTCACATGGCAATCAGATCCAGTACCTCCCATGTGGGCCATGCTGGAGCTCTTTTTCGATTCTCAGGAGACTGCATTGTTACCTGTGCTGATGAGCTCTGCGTGGTCACCCATGCTGATCAGAGCTCTATGCTGGCCAAACAGGAAATGAAATTCAAAAGTTCGCCGAGCTCTTCCTGTCTACCTGGCCAGTGCATCTGATTTCAGATTGCCTTCCAGAGCAGTCACAATGGTGCACTGTGGCATACCACCCAGAGGCCAATACCATCGATCTGCGGCCACATTAACCCTAATCTGATATGGCAATACCAATTTCAGTGCTACTCCTCTCGTCGGGGAGGAATACAGAAACCAGTTTAAAAAGCCCTTTATATCGATATAAAGGGCCTCGTTGTGTGGATGGGTGCAGGGTTAAATCAGTTTAACGCTGCTAAATTCGGTTTAAACGTGTAGTGTAGACCAGGCCTCTGTCTTGCAGTTGGAATGTTTCCTGAAAGTGTTCAAACAGCGCCGAGATACAGAACCATTCCCTGGATCCATTCTTATAGCCGTCTTCCCTTTCCTCTGTTCACTAAAGGCAGATTAGGTCTGTGGATTTCCCTTTGTCTAATACAATGAGCCATGCATTGAAGTTAGCATGTTCTTCATTTACATTTCCAGGGCTCCAAACGCATTTGATGGGCAAATGTAAATACCAGAATACATGAAATGTAAATTGAAATGTAACAGCATACAACAATCCTTTGTTCGTTTTCACGAAGTTCACATATCAAGTACATTTATACTTTTGACCTAGGGTTAATTAAGTACAGGGATATACATAACGTAAAGGGATACCATTCAACAGGTTACAGATAAGTGAAGACAATATCAGTCCCATTTCCTCTGAACTAAATTAACACTTGAGTGAATTAGTACACTCAACATTTCTTTGATAGATGCAAGTTAGTGATGGTAATATATTCTGTAGGCCTGTTTATTTACCTGAGATAGAATTTTGGGTTTTGTTTGCCCAGTTGGATTTTGAGGTTTTTAAAATATAATTGTTTGTGTCTTATACGTGTATCAATATATGTAAACGAGGAAAAAACAAACAAACAAACAAACAAACAAACAAACAAACAAACAAACAAACAAACAAAATTTGTGTGTTGCTTTTGCCTATAGCCAGATGGGGTTTTTTAGTGCAAAGAGAAAAAACAAGAAATAAGAGTTCAGTTTTGCTGGATATGGTGGGATTTTGATATACAGTGTATAACTGACTGCTGTCTGACTCCCCTTTCAAGACAAGGTCAAGTAACCAGTTGGGAAGGACCAGAAGGCTGTGGGGGAGTTATAACGATAATTGAAAACCAATGAAAAAGGTAACCCTGACCGGTGCATAACCTCACTCCCTTCCCTTCCCTTCCCATGTGGTACAAAGGAGATGGTACTGAAGCCCCCAGATTATAGACCCTCCAAAATGGAATAGGACCGTACATTGCAAGGGTGGTATCAGGGGCATACGTTACAGGTATATTTAAGCCCACTACAAAGAAGGAGGGAGAGGAAGCTCTACTGGTGTAAAAAGCTGTGATTATGCTTGCTTGTTAACCCCAATAAACATTGCAATGCCTGCATTTTGGACTCTGGCTATCTGCTCTCTGCTTGCGTGACAAGAACCAAGATTGGGTAGGGGAAGCCCTAACAACACACAAATGAATTGGCCTATTGCTCTGACCTGAGCTTGTCAGTGTCACAGCTGCTACATGACCAGAGGGAGCAACAATAATAAGGTCTGTCTTCACAGGTTTAAAAAAACTATGGCTGACCTGGGTCAGCTGACTCGACCTCATGGGGCTTGGGCTCCGGGGCTGAAAAATTGCTGGGCAGACATTCAGACCCAGGCTGGAGTCTGAGCTCTGGGATCCTACACAGCAATCTTTAGCCCTACTGCTCAAGCTCTGCAACCCCAAGTCAGCTGACCCAGGCCTGCTGCAGCCATGCCACAGGGTTTTTATCCCTACATAGCCATACCCTGATGTACCGGGACTCATGACACCCAGGTTATATTAGTCAGAGCTGCTATGTGACCTCTGGCCAGTCACTTCCCCTATCTGTACAATCTGAAAAATGAGGAGGATAATACAGCAGACCCTTACTAGAACATGTGCCTATATAGCGCGAATTCGCTTTGAACGCGGTCGAGTCCATGGCTCCCAAGTTTAATTACTCTCATTGGAAGTCATGGTAACGCGGGCCCCGCATTAATGCGGTACCGCACACTGATTCCAACCCGGTGTTCAAGTGAGGGTCTGGTGTACTGACCTGGCTTGATAAATCACTCTAAAGCTAAGTTGCATTATAATCTAGATCTACGGGGTAACCATAGACTCATAGACTCATAGACTTTAAGGTCAGAAGGGACCAATGTGATCATCTAATCTGACCTCCTGCACAAAGCAGGCCATAGAACCCTACCCATCCACTTCTATAACAAACCCCTAACCTATGTCCGAGTTATTGAAGTCCTCAAATTGTGGTTTGAAGACCTCAAGCTGCAGAGAATCCACCAGCAAGTGACCCACGCTCCACGCTGCAGAGGAAGGCGAAAAACCTCCAGGGCCTCTGCCAATCTCTCCTGGAGGAAAATTCCTTCCCTATCCCAAATATGGCGATCAGCTAAACCCTGAGCATGTGGGCAAGGCTCACCAGCCAGCAGGAAAGAATTCTTTGCAGTAACTCAGATCCCATCCCATCCAACATCCCATCACTGACCACTTGGCATACTTATCTGCTGATAATCAAAGATCAATTGCCAAAATTAAGCTATACCATCCCTTCCATAAACTTATCAAGCTTAGCCTTAAAGCCAGATATGTCTTTTGCCCCCACTACTCCCCTTGGAAGGCTGTTCCAGAACTTCACTCCTCTAATGGTTAGAAACCTTTGTCTAATTTCAAGTCTAAACTTCCTAGTGTCCAGTTTACACCCATTTGTTCTTGTGTCTACATTGGTACTAAGTTTAAATAATTCCTCTCCCTCTCTAATATTAATCCCTCTGATATATTTATAGAGAGCAAGCATATCCCCCCTCAGCCTTCTTTTGGATAGGCTAAACAAGCCAAGCTCTTTGAGTCTCCTTTCATATGACAGGTTTTCCATTCCTCGCATCATCCTAGTAGCCCGTCTCTGAACCTGTTCCAGTTTGAATTCATCCTTCTTAAACATGAGAGACCAGAACTGCACACAGTATTCCAGGTGAGGTCTCACCAGTGCCTTATATAACGGTACTAATACCTCCTTATCTTTGCTGGAAATACCTCGCCTGATGCATCCTAAAACCGCACTAGCTTTTTTAACGGCCATATCACGTTGGCGGCTCATAGTCATCCTGCGATCAACCAATACTCCAAGGTCCTTCTCCTCCTCTGTTGCTTCCAACTGATGCATCCCCAATGTATATATAAAATTCTTATTATTAATCCCTAAGTGCGTGACCTTCCACTTTTCACTATTAAATTTCATCCTATTACTATTACTCCAGTTTACAAGGTCATCCAGATCTTCCTGTATGATATACCGGTCCTTCTCCGTGTTAGCAATACCTCCCAGCTTTGTGTCATCCACAAACTTTATTAGCACATTCCCGCTTTTTGTGCCAAGGTCAGTAATAAAAAGGTTAAATAAGATTGGTCCCAAAACCGATCCTTGAGGAACTCCACTAGTAATCTCCTTCCAGCCTGACAGTTCACCCTTCAGCACTACCCGTTGTAGTCTCCCCTTTAACCAGTTCCTTATCCACATTTCAATTTTCATATTGATCCCCATCTTTTCCAATTTAACTAATAATTCCCCATGTGGAACATGTCAAATGCCTTACTGAAATCGAGGTAAATTAGGTCTACTGCATTTCCTTTGTCTAAATAATCTGTCATCTTCTCAAAGAAGGAGATCAGGTTGGTTTGGCATGATGTACCTTTAGTAAAACCATGTTGTAATTTGTCCCAATTACCATTGACCTCACTGTCCTTTACTACTTTCTCCTTCAAAATTTTTTCCAAGACCTTACATACTAGATGTCAAACTAACAGGCCTATAGTTACTCGGATCACTTTTTTCCCTTTCTTAAAGATAGGAACTACGTTAGCAATTCTCCAGTCGTACAGTACAACCCCTGAGTTTACCAATTCATTAAAAAATCTCGCTAACGAGCTTGCAATTTCATGCGCCAGTTCCTTTAATATTCTTGGATGAAGATTGTCTGGGCCCTCCGATTTTGTCTCATTGAGCTGTTCAAGTTTGGCTTCTACCTCAGACGTAGTAATATCCACCTCCATATCCTCATTCCCGTTTGTCATCCTTCCATTATCCCTAAGCTCCTCATTAGCCTTATTAAAGACTGAGGCAAAGTACGTATTTAGATATTGGGCCATGCTTAGGTTATCCTTAACCTCCTTTCCATCCTCAGTGTTTAGCGGTCCCACTTCTTCTTTCTCTGTTTTCTTCTTATTTATATGGCTATAGAATCTTTTACTATTGGTTTTAATTTCCTTTGCAAGGTCCAACTCTACTTGGCTTTTAGCCTTTCTCACTTTATCCCTACATGTTCTGACCTCACTAAGGTTAGCTTTCCTTGCTAATCCCACCGTTCTTCCACTCCTTGTAGGCTTTCTGCTTTTTCTTAATCACCTCTTAATCAACTCCTGCCTATGGTTTTTTTCCTCTTTCTTGGGATGCAGGCTTCCGATAGTTTCTGCAGCTGTGACTTAAAGTAATTCCAGGCCTCCTCTGCATTTAGATCCACAAATTCTTCAGTCCAATCCACTTCCCTAATTAATTTCCTTAATTCTTTAAAGTTAGCCCTCGAGGAGTCAAAAACCCTAGTCCCAGATCTATTTTTGTTTATCCTTCCATCTAGTTTGAACTGAATTAGCTCATGATCACTCGAACCAAGGTTGTCCCCTACAACCATTTCTTCTATGAGGTCCTCACTACTCACCAAACCAAATCTAAAATGGCATCCCCTATTGTTGGTTCTTCAACTACTTGATGAAGAAATCCATCTGCTATCACATCCAGAAAAATCTGAGCCCTATTATTCTTGCTAGCACTTGTCCTCCAGTCTATATCTGGGAAGTTTAAGTCTCCCATGATCACACATTTCCCATTAGTGTTTACTTCATTAAAAACATTAAAGAAGTCTCTATCCGTATCGAAATCAGATCCCAGCGGTCTGTAGCACACCCCAAGCACTATCTCAGGGGAGGCACTAGTAGCTTTCTTTCCCAGTGTGATTTTTGCCCAGACAGACTCTGTCTTGTCCATTCCATCACTTCTTATTTCTTTACAGTTAACCGCCTCATTGATGTACAATGCTACTCCACCACCTTTGCCTTTATTTCTGTCTTTCCTAAACAGCACATATCCTTCAATACCTGTACTCCAGTCATGACTACTATTCCACCATGTTTCTGTTAGCTCTATAATATCCGGTTTCACTTCCTGCACCAGTAGCTCTAGTTCCTCCGTTTTGTTCCCTAAGCTCCTCACATTAGTGTGCAGACATCTTAATTTTTGCTGTTTGGCTTAACTGACATTCTTTACCCTGTAAGGCACAGACATTCTACCACCAGCATCACCTGTTAGTCTGCTATCTACACTACCCTTCCTCCTTATGCCAATTCTTTTGTCCATGGCTGTATCCCCTCTTACTTTGTTTACTTCCCTCTCAAGGTTAAATTCCGGCGTGGAGATCTCCTGGACATCTCCCAACCATCTCCCCCAAATTCCTAGTTTAAAGCTCTCTTAATCAGTTCGGCGAGCCTCCATCCTAGAAGTCTATTTCCCTCCCTACTCAGGTGAAGTCCATCCCGAGAGAACAGTCTTCTTTCCGTAAATGCTTCCCAATGGCCGAACATCCCAAAGCTCTCCTTATAGCACCACTGCCTGAGCCATCTGTTGATCACCATAATCTTGTTACACCTTTGTTGCCCTTCTCTAGGAACCGGCAGAATCCCACTGAAGATCACCTGAGCCTCGATTTCTTTAAGCATCTTCCCCAGTCTTGCATAGTCTCCCTTGACACATTCCAGAGAGTATCTAGCCGTATCATTCGTTCCCACATGAAGGACAATCAACGGATTCCTTCCCGCTCCCGCTAGGATCCTTTTCAGCCTCAGGTCCACATCCTGTATCTTAGCATCCGGCAGACAGCACACCCTTCTGTTCTCCGGATCAGCTCTAGCTACAGGCCTGTCTATTCTTCTCAGTAAGGAGTCTCCAATCACGTAGACCTGCCTTTTCCTGGTGACAGTGTGATTCTCTGGTCTATCCCCTGCACCCACTGGCTGCAAGTCCTCTCGATTCCTATTCACCCTTGCAATCCTCCTGGGGCTTATATTTGGTGTTGCCTCCATGACACCTCCCCTCCTCTTGTAGCACTATCAGCTCTTCTCTTTTTCCTTGCCCTCTCTCCTTCAGCGACCACCTGCTGTGTCCCTTCTTCATTTTCCAACTCCGCAAACCTGTTCCTGAGTTCTATTTCTCTTTCACTGGCCCATCTTTTCCTCTGCCTGGTTCTCTTAGTCACATGCTTCCACCGTCCACTTTCCTCCCCCAGTAGTCTTTCCTCTGAATTCTTTGGTCCTACATCCATCTGCACGTCTGAGCTTATCCCTTCAGCCCCCTCGTGTCTGTGCTCCATCATCTGCTCAAACCCCCTTCTAAACTCAACCAGAGTTTCCACCTGCATCTCCAGTCCTCCTGCATAACCAGGTACCAAGCAAGGAAGAACACTTGAAGAGAGTACCTGGGTGGGAAATGGGTTTCCCATCCTGCAAGATTTTGAGAGAGACAAAGAAGGTGAGGTAACATTTTTTATTGGACCAACTTCTGTTGGTGGATGGGACAAGCTTTTGTGCTCCATAGAGCTCTGGGTCTGGGTCTTGGGGTTCCCCAGGCAAGGTCTTGGGGGGACCAGAGTGTACCAGGCACTGGAATTCCTGGTTGGTGGCAGTGCTACAGGTTCTAAGCTGGTAATTAAGCTTAGAGGAATTCATGCTGGTACCCCATCTTTTGAACGCTAAGGTTCAGAGTGGGGAATTATGCCATGACAGAGGTGACAACACAAAAAGCTCCCTCTCAGAATTCCCTACTGAGCATGCTCACCCGAACTGAGCAGGTGCAGTAACATTTGCTGTTGCAGCTGCCCTCACTCTGCCCTTACTTGGAGTCAGACTTTGCTGCCTGGGCTTTGGAGGTATTAAAAAGGGGCAAAGGGGGCAAATCACACCTGGGGGAGGGATCAGGGTCTGAGCAAGGGGCAGAAATTTACTGGCGGGGGTATCAAGGTACTGTAAGTAGCAGCAGAAGAGGGGCTGGAGGGGAAAAATCGGGATGAGGGGTGGGAGTCCATGACTGGAGACGCTGCCAGATTCTGTGCAGGTACAAAGCCTGCACCCAGGGAGTGGGAGAGGGGCTAAGAGTTACCCCACAGGATGAGCCACCTGCTGTGCTTGGAAATATGGGGGACGGGGCAGAGACTTTTTTAGTTCTCCTCACAGGACACTGCATGCCAGTGCTGGAGAAGAGGGCAGATTCCTAGGGCTGTGTTCTTAAAGGCACAGGCATCCCAATTCCTAGACTGTCAATGCTTAGACACCACACCTTCTCTCTATATTATATAAGTGCTGAGGTGCTACTTTACTGTTATAGGCAGGAGACTGAATGCTGTGAAATATTGTACATACACTCCCTCCCTCAAACTCTGCCTCACACATTTTGAGTATTTAAGAGAGTTTTTTATCAATTTCTATGTCTATATGAAGTCATTGCAGCTCCTTTCTCTTATATAATGTGCTGAGGTGCCAAACTCCTACCCGGAGCCCACACGTCTGCACCCCCTCCTGCACCCCAGTCCCCTGCCCCAGGTCAGAGCCTGCACCCCTCACTCAAACTTCCTCCCAGAGCCTGCACATCAAATCCCCTCCCACAGCAAAACTCCCTTGGACCTCTTCTGATGTTACCAAAAAATATACAAACCTGCTGCCCCTGGTGCTACTTTACTGCTACAGGAGACTTGATGCAGTGAAATATTTTACCTACATTCCCTCAAACTCTGCATCACACATTTTGAGTATTGTGATAAACTCAGGACAGATAGCTGCAAGGGAGGGGTAGGAATCAGTAACAGAAGGTTAAAAGGCCCTCCTCCTTATCAACTGAGAGACAACCACAGGTCAATCAGGTTCAGCTGGGAAAGGTTACCAAGGTAGTAAATTAGAATCAGCTAGGGGGGGAGCTACCTGAGGTTAATTGGGACCAGCTGATTCCAACTTGGGGCTGCCTGAGACCTTTTTAAATCCTTCCCTGTGGAAGGAAGGGTGGGAGAATAGAGAGAGAAGAAGCCCTGCTGCCAGGAGTGCAGGAGCAGAAAAACAGCGAGACCCTCCAGGAGGAGAGGCCGTACTTTCTCCCACAAGGGGGGTAAGAATTCACTAACCAGGACTAGTGGAGATACAGGGAGCAAATTTCCCTTGTGTCCCAAGGGGGACCACATTACCTAGAGTAAAGCAGCAGAGACTGGGGAAATTGAGGAGGTGCGTTGCCACACGTGGTGTCACCAGTGGGATAAGAGTGAGACTTCGTGGCCCATCATCTCGGGGCAGGGTAAAGCACCCCCCAACCCAGAGAAAAAAAAACACAAACAAACCCAAAATGGAGGATGTAATAAAGGCATTGTTGCAGGCCACTGCGGCCCAACAAGAAGCTACCAGGGTGCAGATAGCTGCCCAGCAGGAGGCAGTGCGAGTACAGCAGGAGACAAATCAACTACTGATGAGCCAGGTGGCTCAGGATCAAGCCACCCTGCATGAGGTTGTGAACCAGTTAAAAGCCCTGATCACCCTAGCGCACTGCCCCCCTGGGACTCGGCCCCTGCGGGCAAGTCTCTACTTACAGAAGATGACGATGGATGATGATGTGGAGGCATACCTCCTTGCATTTGAGAGAACAGCCCGACGGGAGGCTTGGCCCCAAGACCAGTGGGCCAGTATTCTGGCTCCTTTTCTGTGTGGGGAGGCACAGAAAGCATATTTTGACATGACAACAGAAGCAGCTTCAGATTACTCCCAGCTAAAGGCGGAGGTCCTAGCGAGGTCTGTCGTGACGACAGCTGTAAGGGCACAACGGTTCCATGAGTGGAAATACCGGGTCAACAAAGCACCGAGGTCTCAGCTCTTTGACCTGATCCATCTATCCAGGAAGTGACTGTGCCCCGAGACCCACCGGCCAGAGGAAATCGTGGAAACCATGGTGCTGGACAGGTACATGAGAGGGCTACCGCCGGACATACGAGGATGGGTCAGTCAAAATGATCTCTCCTCCTATGATGAGCTAGTTGTCCTCGTAGAGAGACATCTAGCAGCGCAGGAACTTTCTCGGGCCACCAGGGAAGGGAGGTGCCAGAATAGGAGGAAAGTCTATGTACGAAGGGCTCGAGTTGCTGTAGCTCCAGGCTGAACTCTGGAGGGGAGGAAGGAGGCCAAAGAGCAGCCAGAGTACTCAGAGGGACTTGGAGACTGGGAAAGAAAGACTCGGGGGGTAAGGCCTCACAGTCCGAAAATTAGGGGGCTGCCCCGAGCAGGATACCGATGTTATGCATGTGGAGGGATAGGGCATATAGCTGCCCAAAGCCCAAACCTAGAGGAGCCCATGCAATGCGACCTGGGAAATCTGGAAGAGCCATGTGACCTGATAAATCTAGTAGGGGTAGCGATGGTCCCTCATAGATATACTAGGTCAGTTAAAATGAATGACATAAAAGACCACACATTAGTAGACTCAGGAAGCGCAGTCACGCTGGTCTCGGGGAAGCTGGTCGGGTATGATCAACTATCCCGGGCCAAGCGCACAGGGATATCCTGTGTCCATGGGGACGTCAATTACTACCCGACCATCCCAGTAAAAATGGAGGTCCTGGGGAACCCCACTAAGGTGATGGTGGGGGTGGTCCCGAAACTTCCCTACCCAGTCCTCATAGGACGAGACTTCCCAGGGTTCGGCAGTCTACTTCCTGGAGGGGAGTCAGAAGGTGGTAACGACCCAGAGAGCAATGGGATGGCCTCGATAGTTAGTGACCCCCCGGCCTTCCATGAGTTGCCAGGATTTATTCTCGCCCCTGGGAAACCCAGGAAGACGCGGCGAGAAAGGAGGGCAGATAAAAGGAGAGGAACAAGAATCCTGACCCAGAACCAGAAACCTATACTCGTAGGGGAAAAAGTTGGTTGGACTGACAAGGAAACTAGGCAGGAGGCTGGGAGGCCAGCAGCTGGGCCCAGTTCCCCAGGGACCTCCCTCGAGGGGGAAGGGGAAGTAGAACCCCCCTGAGTTTGGGCAATTGGGCCTTCACTAGAGAATTTTAGGCTGGATCAGGCCAATGATCCAGTATATAATAATATTCGCAAAGAAGTAGTTGAGGTGAAGGGGTCCCTGTGGAGGGAAGAACCAAGGGCCCAGGCCATATTATGTGATCAAGAAGGATCTGCTGTACAGGGGTAGTCCGTATCCAAGAGCAGGTCGTGGAACAACTCCTAGTACCACAGAAACATCAGAGGGGAGTGATGGAGCTCACCCACAGCCATTTGTTCGGGGGCCATCTGGGAATAGATAAAACCCTGGATGAATTCTGCAGAGGTTTTTTTGGCCTGGAATATATGTGGCGGTCCAAAGAGATTGTGCCTCCTGTCCGGAATGCCAATTACATGGGCCCCGACCATGCCTAAGGGCACCTTTGGTACCTCTGCCGATTATTGACGTCCCCTTTGAGCGATAGCTATGGACCTAGTAGGGCGCTAGAAAAATCGGCCCGAGGACATCAGCACATACTGGTGGTGATAGACGATGCCACCCGGTACCCGAGGCCTTTCCCCTACGGAACACTATGTCCAAGATCATAGCTAAAGAATAATCCAGATTTTTGCTAGAGTGGGAATACCTAAAGAGATTCTGATGGACCAAGGACTCCCTTTATGTCTAAATAATGAAGGACCTATGTGCCATGCTCCACATATGGACCCTAAGGACATCAGTCTATCATTCGCAGACAGAGGCCTCGTCGAACGTTTTTAATAGAACATTGAAGAAATGATACGAAAGGTGGTGAGCGGGATGGGAAAAACTGGGACACCCTGTTACTGTACCTAATGTTTGCGATAAGGGAGGTACCACATACTTCAACTGGATTCTCCCCATTTGAACTGTTATACGGTCGAACCCCCATGGCATACTGACATTGCCAAGGAAAGTTGGGAAGAACAGCCGAACCCAGGGAAAAACCTCATCGCATGTGTTGCAGATGAAAGACAGGATAGCCCAAGTCACCCCCATACTGTGGGAACACATGGAAAGGGCACAAGGGGGCTAACAAACATAATACAACCGCCAAGCGACGATCCGAAAATTCCAGGTGGGAGATCGGGTAATGGTGCTTGTACCCACAGCGGAGAGCAAGCTCCTGGCCAGATGGCAGGGGCCATATGAGATAATAGAAGCCATTGGAGAAGTCGATTACAAGGTCCGACAGCCTGGACGTGAAAGCTGGAGCAATTCTATCACGTAAACCTGTTGAAACATTGGCAAGACATGAGAAGCTCGTGTGGTCACTCTAGGGTCACCTCCTCCCGAGAGCAACCCACCTGGCCAAGTGAGAATATCCCCAGAATTGACCCCTGACCAACGATCTGAGTTGATCACCATGATCAAGCGCAACCGGGACGTATTCTCGGAAAAGCCAGGCAGGAATACAGAGGTTCACCATCACATCCTCACAGAGCCTGGAGTGAAGGTGAATGTCAAGCCATACAGGGTCAGATGCGGAAAAGAGAAGAGTTCAAAACAGAAGTCAGGAAATGTTGAA